>NW_024543410.1:0-161060 GCF_018167655.1 Microtus oregoni
ACCACCCAGCACTCTGAGCACTGAGCACCCAGCACCCCGAGCACTAAGCACCCAGCACCCCGAGCACTGAGCACCCAGCACCCCGAGCACTGAGCACCCAGCACTCTGAGTACTGAGCACTGAGCCCCCTGAGCACTGAGCACAAAGCACCCTGAGTACTGTGCACCGAGCACCCTGAGTACTGAGCACCCAGCACTCTGAGCACTGAGCACCCAGCACCCCGAGCACTGAGCACCCAGCACCCCGAGCACTGAGCACCCAGCACCCCGAGCACTGAGCACCCAGCACCCTGAGTACTGAGCACTGAGCACCCTGAGTACTGATCACCGAGCACCCTGAGTACTGAGCACCCAGCAACCCGAGCACTGAGCACCAAGCACTCTGAGTACTGAGCACCCAGCACCATGAGCACTGAGCCCCCAGCACAACGAGTACTGAGCACCCAGCACCCTGATTACTGAGCACCAAGCACCCCGAGCACTGAGCACCGAGCACCCCGAGCACTGAACACCCAGCACCCCGAGCACTGAGCACCCTGCACCCTGAGTACTGAGTACCCAGCACCCTGAGTACTGATCACCCAGCGTACTGAGCACCGAGCACCCCGAGCACTGAGCACCTAGCACCCTGAGTACTGAGCACCCAGCACCCTGAGCACTGAGCACCCAGCACCCTGAGTACTGAGCACCGAGAACCCTGTGTACTGAGCACCCAGCGCCTGAGTACTGAGCACCCAGCACCCTGAGTACTGAGCACCCAGCGTACTGAGCACCGCGCAGCCAGCACCCTGAGTACTGAGCACCCAGCACCCTGAGCACTGAGCACCCAGCACCCTGAGCACTGAGCACCCAGCACCCTGAGTACTGAGCACCGATCACCTTGAGCACTGAGCTCCCAGCCCCCTGAGTACTGAGCACCCAGCACCCTGAGCACTGAGCACCCAGCACCCTGAGTACTGAGCACCCAGCACCCTGAGCACTGAGCACCCAGCACCCTGAGTACTGAGCACCCAGCACCCTGAGCACTGAGCACCCAGCACCCTGAGTACTGAGCACCCATCATCCCGAGCACTGAGCACCCACCACCCTGAGAATGAGCACCCAGCACCCCGAGTACTGAGCACCGAGCAATCCGAGCACTGAGCACCTAGCACCCTGAGTACTGAGCACCCAGCACCCTGAGCACTGAGCACCCAGCACCCTGAGCACTGAGCACCCAGGACCCCGAGCACTGAGGACCTAGCACCCTGAGCACTGAGCACCCAGCACCCTGAGTACTGAGCAACGAGCACCCTGAGTTCTGAGCACCCAGCACCCTGAGTACTGAGCACCCAGCACACTGAGTACTGAGCACCCAGCACCCTGAGCACTGATCACCCAGCACCCTGAGTACTGAGCACTGAGCACCCATCACCCCGAGCACTGAGCACCCAGCAACCTGAGAATGAGCACCCAGCACCCCGAGGACTGAGCACCGAGCACCCTGAGCACTGAGTACCCAGCACCCTGAGTACTGAGCACCCAGCACCCTGAGCACTGAGCACCCAGCTCACTGAGTACTGAGCACCCAGCACCCTGAGCACTGAGCACCCAGCACCCTGAGTACTGAGCATCCAGCACCCTGAGCACTGAGCACCCAGCACCCTGAGTACTGAGCACTGAGCACCCAGCACCCCGAGCACTGAGCACCCAGCACCCTGTTTACTGAGCACTGAGTACCCAGCACCCAGAGCACTGAGCACCCAGCACCCTGAGAACTGACCACCCTGAGTACTGAGAACCCAGCACCCTGAGCACTGAGCACCCAGCACCCCGAGCACTGAGCACCCAGTACCCAGAGCACTGAGCACTGAGCACCCTGAGTACTGAGCACTGAGCACCCCGAGCACTGAGCACCGAGCACCCTGAGCACTGAGCACCCTGAGGACTGAGCACCCAGCACCCTGAGCAGTGAGCACCCAGCACCCTGAGCACTGAGCACCCTGAGTACTGAGCACCGATCACCTGAGCACTGAGCACCCAGCACCCCGAGCACTGAGCACCCAGCACCCTGAGCACTGAGCACCCAGCAGCCTGAGCACTGAGCACCCAGCACCCTGAGCACTGAGTACCCAGCACCCTGAGTACTGAGCACCGATCACCCTGAGCACTGAGCTCCCAGCACCCTGAGTACTGAGCACCCATCACAGCGAGCACTGAGCACCCAGCAACCTGAGAATGAGCACCCAGCACCCCGAGTACTGAGCACCGAGCACCCTGAGCACTGAGTACCCAGCACCCTGAGTACTGAGCACCCAGCACCCTGAGCACGGAGCACCCAGCACACTGAGTACTGAGCACCCAGCACCCTGAGCACTGAGCACCCAGCACCCTGAGTACTGAGCACCCAGCACCCCGAGCACTGAGCACCCAGCACCCTGTTTACTGAGCACTGAGTACCCAGCACCCAGAGCACTAAGCACCCAGCACCCTGAGAACTGAGCACCCTGAGTACTGAGAACCCACCACCCTGAGCACTGAGCACCCAGCACCCCGAGCACTGAGCACCCAGCACCCAGAGCACTGAGCTCTGAGCATCCTGAGTACTGAGCACCGAGCACCCCGAGCACTGACCACCCAGCACCCTGAGCACTGAGCACCCTGAGGACTGAGCACCCAGCAACCTGAGCACTGAGCACCCAGCACCCTGAGCACTGAGCACCCTGAGGACTGAGCACCCAGCACCCTGAGCACTGAGCACCCAGGACCCTGAGTACTGAGCACCGATCACCTGAGCACTGAGCACCCAGCACCCCGAGCACTGAGCACCCAGCACCCTGAGCACTGAGCACCGAGGACCCTGAGCACGGAGCACTGAGCACCCTGAGCACTGAGCACCCTGCACCCTGAGTACTGAGCACCCAGCACCCTGAGCACTGAGGACCGAGCACACTGAGTACTAAGCACCCTGCACCCTGAGTACTGAGCACCCAGCACCCTGAGCTCTGAGCACCCAGCACGCTGAGTACTGAGCACTGAGCACCCTGAGTACTGAGCACCGAGCACCCTGAGCACTGAGCACCCAGCACTCTGACTACTGAGCACTGAGCACCCTGAGCACTGAGCACCCAGCACCCTGAGTACTGAGCACCGATCACCCTGAGTACTGAGCACCCAGCACTCTGAGAACTGAGCACCCAGCACCCTGAGCACTGAGCACCCAGCACCCCGAGCACTGAGCACCGAGCACCCTGAGTACTAAGCACCCAGCACCCTGAGTACTCAGCACCCAGCACCCTGAGCACTGAGCACCCAGTACCCCGAGCACTGAGCATCGAGCACCCTGAGTACTAAGCACCCAGAACCCTGAGTACTGAGCACCCAGCACCCTGAGTACTGAGCACCCAGCACCCTGAGTACTGAGCACCCAGCGTACTGAGCACCGAGCACCCCGAGCACTGAGCACCTAGCACCCTGAGTACTGAGCACCCAGCACCCTGAGCACTGAGCACCCAGCACCCTGAGTACTGAGCACCGAGCACCCTGAGTACTGAGCACCCAGCACCCTGAGTACTGAGCACCCAGCACGCTGAGTACTGAGCACCCAGCGTACTGAGCGCCGAGCACCCAGCACCCTGAGTACTGAGCACCCAGCACCCTGAGCACTGAGCACCCAGCACCCTGAGTACTGAGTACTGAGGACCCCGAGTACTGAGCAAAGAGCACCCCGAGCTCTGAGCACCCAGCACCCCGAGCACCGAGCACCCTGAGTACTGAGCACCCAGCACCCTGAGCGCTGAGCACCCAGCACCCTGAGTACTGAGCACCGAGCACCCCGAGCACTGAGCACCCAGCACCCTGAGCACGGAGCACCCTGATTACTGAGCACTGAGCACCCTGAGTACTGACCACCCAGCACCCTGAGTACTGAGCACCCAGCACCCCGAGCAATGATCACCCTGAGTACTGAGCACCCAGCACCTTGAGCACCGAGCACCGAGCACCCCGAGTACTGAGCACCCAGCATCCTGAGTACTAAGCACCGAGCACCCTGAGTACTGAGCACCCAGCACCCTGAGCACTGAACACACAGCACCCTGAGTACTGAGCACCCGGAGCACTGAGCACCCAGCACCCTGAGTACTGAGCACCGAGCACCCCGAGAACTGAGCACCCAGCACCCCGAGCACTCAGCACCCAGCACCCCGAGCACTGAGCACCCAGCACCCTGAGTACTGAGCACCCAGCACCCTGAGTACTGAGCAACCAACACCCCGAGCACTGAGCACCCAGCACCCTGAGCACTGAGCACCCAGCACCCTGAGCACTGAGCACCCAGCACCCCGAGCACTGAGCACCCAGCACCCTGAGTACTGAGCACTGAGCACCCAGCACCCCGAGCACTGAGACCCCAGCACCTTGAGTACTGAGCACTGAGCACCTAGCACCCCAAGCACTGAGCACCCAGCACCCTGAGCCCTGAGCACACATCACCCGAGTACTGAGCACCCAGCACCCAGAGTACTGAGCACCCAGCATCCTGAGTACTGAGCACCCAGCACCCCGAGTACTGAGCAACCAGCACCCTGAGTACTGAGCACCCAGCACCCTGAGCACTGAGCACCCAGCACCCCGAGCACTGAGGACCTAGCACCCTGAGCACTGAGCACCCAGCACCCTGAGTACTGAGCACCGAGCACCCTGAGTACTGAGCACCCAGCACCCTGAGTACTGAGCACCCAGCACACTGAGTACTGAGCACCCAGCACCCTGAGCACTGATCACCCAGCACCCTGAGTACTGAGCACTGAGTACCCAGCACCCCGAGCACTGAGCACCCAGCACCCTGAGTACTGAGCACCGAGTACCCTGAGTACTGAGCACACAGCACCCCGAGCACTGAGCACCCAGCACCCTGAGTACTGAGCACTGAGCACCCAGCACCCCGAGCACTGAGCACACAGCACCCTGTGTACTGAGCACTGAGTACCCAGTACCCCGAGCACTGAGACCCAGCACCCTGAGCACTGAGCACCCAGCACCCCGAGAACTGAGCACCCAGCACCCCGAGCACTGTGCACCCAGCACCCTGAGCACTGAGCACCCAGCACCCTGAGTACTGAGCACCCAGCACCCTGAGCACTGAGCACCCAGCACCCTGAGCACTGAGCACCCAGCACCCTGAGTACTGAGCACCCAGCACCCTGAGTACTGAACACCCAGCACACCGAGCACTGAGCACCCAGCACCCTGAGCACTGAGCACCGAGCACCCTGAGTACTGAGCACCCAGCACCCTGAGTACTGAGCACCCAGCACCCTGAGCACTGAGCACCCAGCACCCTGAGCACTGAGCACCCAGCACCCTGATTACTGAGGACCCAGCACCCTGAGTACTGAACACCCAGCACCCTGAGCACTGAGCACTGAGCACCCAGCACCCTGAGCACTGAGCACTGAGCACCCAGCATCCTGAGCACTGAGCACCCATCACCCCGAGCACTGAGCACCCAGCACCCTGAGCACCCAGCACCCTGAGCACTGAGCACCCTGAGCACTGAGCACTGAGCACCCAGCACCCTGATTACTGAGCACCCAACACTCTGAGCACTGAGCACCCAGCACGGTGAGTACTGAGCACTGAGCACCCAGCACCCTGAGTACTGAGCACCCAGCACCCCGAGGACTGAGCACCCAGCACCCTGTGTACTGAGCACCGAGCACCCCGAGCACTGAGCACCCAGCACCCTGAGTACTGAGCACCCAGCACCCCGAGAATGAGCACCCAGCACGCCGAGCACTGAGCACCCAGCACCCTGAGCACTGAGCACCCAGCACCCTGAGTACTGAGCACCCAGCACCCCAAGCACTGAGCACCCAGCACCCTGAGTACTGAGCACCCTGAGTACTGAGCTCCCAGCACCCTGAGTACTGAGCACCCTGCACCCCGAGCACTGAGCTCCCTGAGTACTGAGCACCCAGCACCCTGAGTACTGAGCACCCAGCACCCTGAGTACTGAGGACTGAGCACAAAGAGAACTGAGCACCCAGCACCCCGAGGACTGACCACCCAGCACCCTGAGTACTGAGCACCGAGCACCCCGAGCACTGAGCACCCAGCACCCTGAGCACTGAGCACCCAGCACCCCGAGCACTGAGCACCCAGTAACCTGAGCACTGAGCACCCAGCACCCCGAGCACTGAGCACCCAGCACCCTGAGCACCCAGCAGCCTGAGCACTGAGCACACTGAGCACTGAGCACTGAGCACAGAGCACCCTGAGTACTGAGCACCCAACACTCTGAGCACTGAGCACCCAGCACCCTGAGTACTGAGCACCGAGCACCCTGAGTACTGAGCACCCAGCACCCTGAGTACTGAGCACCCAGCAACCTGAGTACTGAGCACCCAGCGTACTGAGCACCGAGCACCCAGCACCCTGAGTACTGAGCACTGAGCACCCAGAGAACTGAGCACCCAGCACCCAGAGGACTGAGCACCCAGCACCCTGTGCACTGAGCACTGAGCATCCAGCACCCCGAGCACTGAGCACCCTGAGCTCTTAGCACCCTGAGTACTGAGCACCCAGAACCCTGAGTACTGAGCACCCAGCACCCTGAGCACTGAGCACCCAGCACCCTGAGTACTGAGCACCGAGCACCCCGAGCACTGAGCACCCAGCACCCTGAGTACTGAGCCCCGAGCTCCCCGAGCACTGAGCACCCTGAGTACTGAGCACCCAGCACCCTGAGTACTGAGCACCGAGCACCCCGAGCACTGAGCACCCAGCACCCCGAGCACTGAGCACCCAGCACCCTGAGTACTGAGCACCCAGCACCCTGAGAATGAGCACCGTGAGCACTGAGTACCCAGCACCGTGAGTACTGAGCACCGAGCACCCTGAGCACTGAGCACCCAGCACCCTGAGTACTGAGCACCCAGCACCCTGAGTACTGAGCACCCAGCACCCCGAGCACTGAGCACCGAACACCCTGAGTACTGAGCACCCAGCACCCTGAGCACTGAGCACCCAGCACAACGAGTACTGAGCACAAAGCACCCTGATTACTGAGCACCAAGCACCCCGAGCACTGAGCACCGAGCACCCCAAGCACTGAGCACCCAGCACCCCGAGCACTGAGCACCCAGCACCCTGAGTACTAAGCACCCAGCACCCTGAGTACTGAGCACCCAGCACCCTGAGTACTGAGCACCCAGCACCCTGAGTACTGAGCACCCAGCGTACTGAGCACCGAGCACCCCGAGCACTGAGCACCTAGCACCCTGAGTACTGAGCACCGAGCACCCTGAGCACTGAGCACCCAGCACCCTGAGTACTGAGCACCGAGCACCCTGAGTACTGAGCACCCAGCACCCTGAGTACTGAGCACCCAGCACCCTGAGTACTGAGCACCCAGCGTACTGAGCACCGAGCACCCAGCACCCTGAGTACTGAGCACCCAGCACCCTGAGCACTGAGCACCCAGCACCCTGAGCACTGAGCACCCAGCACCCTGAGTACTGAGCACCCAGCACCCTGAGCACTGAGCACCCAGCACCCTGAGTACTGAGCACCCAGCACCCTGAGCACTGAGCACCCAGCACCCTAAGTACTGAGCACCCAGCACCCTGAGCACTGAGCAACCAGCACCCTGAGTACTGAGCACCCATCACAGCGAGCACTGAGCACCCAGCACCCTGAGAATGAGCACCCAGCACCCCGAGTACTGAGCACCGAGCACCCTGAGCACTGAGTACCCAGCACCCTGAGTACTGAGCACCCAGCACCCTGAGCACTGAGCACCCAGCACACTGAGTACTGAGCACCCAGCACCCTGAGCACTGAGCACCCAGCACCCTGAGTACTGAGCATCCAGCACCCCGAGCACTGAGCACCCAGCACCCAGAGCACTGAGCACTGAGCACCCTGAGTACTGAGCACCGAGCACCCCGAGCACTGAGCACCCAGCACCCTGAGCACTGAGCACCCTGAGGACTGAGCACCCAGCACCCTGAGCACTGAGCACCCAGCACCCTGAGCACTGAGCACCCTGAGGACTGAGCACCCAGCACCCTGAGCACTGAGCACCCAGCACCCTGAGTACTGAGCAGCGATCACCTGAGCACTGAGCACCCAGCACCCCGAGCACTGAGCACCCAGCACCCTGAGCACTGAGCACCGAGCACCCTGAGTACTGAGCACTGAGCACCCTGAGCACTGAGCACCCTGCACCCTGAGTACTGAGCACCCAGCACCCTGAGCACTGAGGACCGAGCACACTGAGTACTAAGCACCCTGCACCCTGAGTACTGAGCACCCAGCAACCTGAGCACTGAGCACCCAGCACGCTGAGTACTGAGCACTGAGCACCCTGAGTACTGAGCACCGAGCACCCTGAGCACTGAGCACCCAGCACCCTGAGTACTGAGCACTGAGCACCCTGAGCACTGAGCACCCAGCACCCTGAGTACTGAGCACGGATCACCCTGAGTACTGAGCACCCAGCACCCCGAGCACTGAGCACCCAGCACCCCGAGCACTGAGCACCCAGCAAGCCGAGCACTGAGCACCCAGCACCCTGAGCACTGAGCACCGAGCACCCTGAGCACTGAGCACCGAGCACCCTGAGTACTGAGCACTGAGCACCCTGAGCACTGAGCACCCTGCACCCTGAGTACTGAGCACCCAGCACCCTGAGCACTGAGCACCCAGCACGCTGAGTACTGAGCACTGAGCACCCTGAGCACTGAGCACAAAGCACCCTGAGTACTGAGCGCCGAGCACCCTGAGCACTGAGCACCCAGCACTCTGAGTACTGAGCACTGAGCACCCTGAGCACTGAGCACAAAGCACCCTGAGTACTGAGAACTGAGCACCCTGAGTACTGACCACCCAGCACTCTGAGCACTGAGCACCCAGCACCCCGAGCACTAAGCACCCAGCACCCCGAGCACTGAGCACCCAGCACCCCGAGCACTGAGCACCCAGCACTCTGAGTACTGAGCACTGAGCCCCCTGAGTACTGAGCACAAAGCACCCTGAGTACTGAGAACTGAGCACCCTGAGTACTGAGCACCCAGCACTCTGAGCACTGAGCACCCAGCACCCCGAGCACTGAGCACCCAGCACCCCGAGCACTGAGCACCCAGCACCCCGAGCACTGAGCACCCAGCACCCTGAGTACTGAGCACTGAGCACCCTGAGTACTGATCACCGAGCACCCTGAGTACTGAGCACCCAGCAACCCGAGCACTGAGCACCAAGCACTCTGAGTACTGAGCACCCAGCACCATGAGCACTGAGCACCCAGCACAACGAGTACTGAGCACCCAGCACCCTGATTACTGAACACCCAGCACCCCGAGCACTGAGCACCCTGCACCCTGAGTACTGAGTACCCAGCACCCTGAGTACTGATCACCCAGCGTACTGAGCACCGAGCACCCCGAGCACTGAGCACCTAGCACCCTGAGTACTGAGCACCCAGCACCCTGAGCACTGAGCACCCAGCACCCTGAGTACTGAGCACCGAGCACCCTGTGTACTGAGCACCCAGCGCCTGAGTACTGAGCACCCAGCACCCTGAGTACTGAGCACCCAGCGTACTGAGCACCGCGCAGCCAGCACCCTGAGTACTGAGCACCCAGCACCCTGAGCACTGAGCACCCAGCACCCTGAGCACTGAGCACCCAGCACCCTGAGTACTGAGCACCGATCACCTTGAGCACTGAGCTCCCAGCCCCCTGAGTACTGAGCACCCAGCACCCTGAGCACTGAGCACCCAGCACCCTGAGTACTGAGCACCCAGCACCCTGAGCACTGAGCACCCAGCACCCTGAGTACTGAGCACCCAGCACCCTGAGCACTGAGCACCCAGCACCCTGAGTACTGAGCACCCATCATCCCGAGCACTGAGCACCCACCACCCTGAGAATGAGCACCCAGCACCCCGAGTACTGAGCACCGAGCAATCTGAGCACTGAGCACCTAGCACCCTGAGTACTGAGCACCCAGCACCCTGAGCACTGAGCACCCAGCACCCTGAGCACTGAGCACCCAGGACCCCGAGCACTGAGGACCTAGCACCCTGAGCACTGAGCACCCAGCACCCTGAGTACTGAGCAACGAGCACCCTGAGTTCTGAGCACCCAGCACCCTGAGTACTGAGCACCCAGCACACTGAGTACTGAGCACCCAGCACCCTGAGCACTGATCACCCAGCACCCTGAGTACTGAGCACTGAGCACCCATCACCCCGAGCACTGAGCACCCAGCACCCTGAGTACTGAGCACTGAGCACCCAGCACCCCGAGCACTGAGCACCCAGCACCCTGAGAACTGACCACCCTGAGTACTGAGAACCCAGCACCCTGAGCACTGAGCACCCAGCACCCCGAGCACTGAGCACCCAGTACCCAGAGCACTGAGCACTGAGCACCCTGAGTACTGAGCACTGAGCACCCCGAGCACTGAGCACCGAGCACCCTGAGCACTGAGCACCCTGAGGACTGAGCACCCAGCACCCTGAGCACTGAGCACCCAGCACCCTGAGCACTGAGCACCCTGAGTACTGAGCACCGATCACCTGAGCACTGAGCACCCAGCACCCCGAGCACTGAGCACCCAGCACCCTGAGCACTGAGCACCCAGCAGCCTGAGCACTGAGCACCCAGCACCCTGAGCACTGAGTACCCAGCACCCTGAGTACTGAGCACCGATCACCCTGAGCACTGAGCTCCCAGCCCCCTCAGTACTGAGCACCCAGCACCCTGAGCACTGAGCACCCATCACCCTGAGTACTGAGCACCCAGCACCCTGAGCACTGAGCACCCAGCAACCTGAGTACTGAGCACCCAGCACCCTGAGCACTGAGCACCCAGCACCCTGAGTACTGAGCACCCATCACAGCGAGCACTGAGCACCCAGCAACCTGAGAATGAGCACCCAGCACCCCGAGTACTGAGCACCGAGCACCCTGAGCACTGAGTACCCAGCACCCTGAGTACTGAGCACCCAGCACCCTGAGCACGGAGCACCCAGCACACTGAGTACTGAGCACCCAGCACCCTGAGCACTGAGCACCCAGCACCCTGAGTACTGAGCACCCAGCACCCCGAGCACTGAGCACCCAGCACCCTGTTTACTGAGCACTGAGTACCCAGCACCCAGAGCACTAAGCACCCAGCACCCTGAGAACTGAGCGCCCTGAGTACTGAGAACCCACCACCCTGAGCACTGAGCACCCAGCACCCCGAGCACTGAGCACCCAGCACCCAGAGCACTGAGCTCTGAGCATCCTGAGTACTGAGCACCGAGCACCCCGAGCACTGACCACCCAGCACCCTGAGCACTGAGCACCCTGAGGACTGAGCACCCAGCACCCTGAGCACTGAGCACCCAGCACCCTGAGCACTGAGCACCCTGAGGACTGAGCACCCAGCACCCTGAGCACTGAGCACCCAGCACCCTGAGTACTGAGCACCGATCACCTGAGCACTGAGCACCCAGCACCCCGAGCACTGAGCACCCAGCACCCTGAGCACTGAGCACCGAGGACCCTGAGCACTGAGCACTGAGCACCCTGAGCACTGAGCACCCTGCACCCTGAGTACTGAGCACCCAGCACCCTGAGCACTGAGGACCGAGCACACTGAGTACTAAGCACCCTGCACCCTGAGTACTGAGCACCCAGCACCCTGAGCTCTGAGCACCCAGCACGCTGAGTACTGAGCACTGAGCACCCTGAGTACTGAGCACCGAGCACCCTGAGCACTGAGCACCCAGCACTCTGACTACTGAGCACTGAGCACCCTGAGCACTGAGCACCCAGCACCCTGAGTACTGAGCACCGATCACCCTGAGTACTGAGCACCCAGCACTCTGAGAACTGAGCACCCAGCACCCTGAGCACTGAGCACCCAGCACCCCGAGCACTGAGCACCGAGCACCCTGAGTACTAAGCACCCAGCACCCTGAGTACTCAGCACCCAGCACCCTGAGCACTGAGCACCCAGCACCCCGAGCACTGAGCATCGAGCACCCTGAGTACTAAGCACCCAGAACCCTGAGTACTGAGCACCCAGCACCCTGAGTACTGAGCACCCAGCACCCTGAGTACTGAGCACCCAGCGTACTGAGCACCGAGCACCCCGAGCACTGAGCACCTAGCACCCTGAGTACTGAGCACCCAGCACCCTGAGCACTGAGCACCCAGCACCCTGAGTACTGAGCACCGAGCACCCTGAGTACTGAGCACCCAGCACCCTGAGTACTGAGCACCCAGCACGCTGAGTACTGAGCACCCAGCGTACTGAGCGCCGAGCACCCAGCACCCTGAGTACTGAGCACCCAGCACCCTGAGCACTGAGCACCCAGCACCCTGAGTACTGAGTACTGAGCACCCCGAGTACTGAGCAAAGAGCACCCCGAGCTCTGAGCACCCAGCACCCCGAGCACCGAGCACCCTGAGTACTGAGCACCCAGCACCCTGAGCGCTGAGCACCCAGCACCCTGAGTACTGAGCACCGAGCACCCCGAGCACTGAGCACCCAGCACCCTGAGCACGGAGCACCCTGATTACTGAGCACTGAGCACCCTGAGTACTGACCACCCAGCACCCTGAGTACTGAGCACCCAGCACCCTGAGCAATGATCACCCTGAGTACTGAGCACCCAGCACCTTGAGCACCGAGCACCGAGCACCCCGAGTACTGAGCACCCAGCATCCTGAGTACTAAGCACCGAGCACCCTGAGTACTGAGCACGCAGCACCCTGAGCACTGAACACACAGCACCCTGAGTACTGAGCACCCGGAGCACTGAGCACCCAGCACCCTGAGTACTGAGCACCGAGCACCCCGAGAACTGAGCACCCAGCACCCCGAGCACTCAGCACCCAGCACCCCGAGCACTGAGCACCCAGCACCCTGAGTACTGAGCACCCAGCACCCTGAGTACTGAGCAACCAACACCCCGAGCACTGAGCACCCAGCACCCTGAGCACTGAGCACCCAGCACCCTGAGCACTGAGCACCCAGCACCCCGAGCACTGAGCACCCAGCACCCTGAGTACTGAGCACTGAGCACCCAGCACCCCGAGCACTGAGACCCCAGCACCTTGAGTACTGAGCACTGAGCACCTAGCACCCCGAGCACTGAGCACCCAGCACCCTGAGCCCTGAGCACACATCACCCGAGTACTGAGCACCCAGCACCCAGAGTACTGAGCACCCAGCATCCTGAGTACTGAGCACCCAGCACCCCGAGTACTGAGCAACCAGCACCCTGAGTACTGAGCACCCAGCACCCTGAGCACTGAGCACCCAGCACCCCGAGCACTGAGGACCTAGCACCCTGAGCACTGAGCACCCAGCACCCTGAGTACTGAGCACCGAGCACCCTGAGTACTGAGCACCCAGCACCCTGAGTACTGAGCACCCAGCACACTGAGTACTGAGCACCCAGCACCCTGAGCACTGATCACCCAGCACCCTGAGTACTGAGCACTGAGTACCCAGCACCCCGAGCACTGAGCACCCAGCACCCTGAGTACTGAGCACCGAGTACCCTGAGTACTGAGCACACAGCACCCCGAGCACTGAGCACCCAGCACCCTGAGTACTGAGCACTGAGCACCCAGCACCCCGAGCACTGAGCACACAGCACCCTGTGTACTGAGCACTGAGTACCCAGTACCCCGAGCACTGAGACCCAGCACCCTGAGCACTGAGCACCCTGCACCCCGAGAACTGAGCACCCAGCACCCCGAGCAATGTGCACCCAGCACCCTGAGCACTGAGCACCCAGCACCCTGAGTACTGAGCACCCAGCACCCTGAGCACTGAGCACCCAGCACCCTGAGCACTGAGCACCCAGCACCCTGAGTACTGAGCACCCAGCACCCTGAGTACTGAACACCCAGCACACCGAGCACTGAGCACCCAGCACCCTGAGCACTGAGCACCGAGCACCCTGAGTACTGAGCACCCAGCACCCTGAGTACTGAGCACCCAGCACCCTGAGCACTGAGCACCCAGCACCCTGAGCACTGAGCACCCAGCACCCTGATTACTGAGGACCCAGCACCCTGAGTACTGAACACCCAGCACCCTGAGCACTGAGCACTGAGCACCCAGCACCCTGAGCACTGAGCACTGAGCACCCAGCACCCTGAGCACTGAGCACCCTGAGCACTGAGCACTGAGCACCCAGCACCCTGATTACTGAGCACCCAACACTCTGAGCACTGAGCACCCAGCACGGTGAGTACTGAGCACTGAGCACCCAGCACCCTGAGTACTGAGCACCCAGCACCCCGAGCACTGAGCACCCAGCACCCTGTGTACTGAGCACCGAGCACCCCGAGCACTGAGCACCCAGCACCCTGAGTACTGAGCACCCAGCACCCCGAGAATGAGCACCCAGCACGCCGAGCACTGAGCACCCAGCACCCTGAGCACTGAGCACCCAGCACCCTGAGTACTGAGCACCCAGCACCCCAAGCACTGAGCACCCAGCACCCTGAGTACTGAGCACCCTGAGTACTGAGCTCCCAGCACCCTGAGTACTGAGCACCCTGCACCCCGAGCACTGAGCTCCCTGAGTACTGAGCACCCAGCACCCTGAGTACTGAGCACCCAGCACCCTGAGTACTGAGGACTGAGCACAAAGAGAACTGAGCACCCAGCACCCCGAGGACTGACCACCCAGCACCCTGAGTACTGAGCACCGAGCACCCCGAGCACTGAGCACCCAGCACCCTGAGCACTGAGCACCCAGCACCCCGAGCACTGAGCACCCAGTAACCTGAGCACTGAGCACCCAGCACCCCGAGCACTGAGCACCCAGCACCCTGAGCACCCAGCAGCCTGAGCACTGAGCACACTGAGCACTGAGCACTGAGCACAGAGCACCCTGAGTACTGAGCACCCAACACTCTGAGCACTGAGCACCCAGCACCCTGAGTACTGAGCACCGAGCACCCTGAGTACTGAGCACCCAGCACCCTGAGTACTGAGCACCCAGCACCCTGAGTACTGAGCACCCAGCGTACTGAGCACCGAGCACCCAGCACCCTGAGTACTGAGCACTGAGCACCCAGAGAACTGAGCACCCAGCACCCAGAGGACTGAGCACCCAGCACCCTGTGCACTGAGCACTGAGCATCCAGCACCCCGAGCACTGAGCACCCTGAGCTCTTAGCACCCTGAGTACTGAGCACCCAGAACCCTGAGTACTGAGCACCCAGCACCCTGAGCACTGAGCACCCAGCACCCTGAGTACTGAGCACCGAGCACCCCGAGCACTGAGCACCCAGCACCCTGAGTACTGAGCCCCGAGCTCCCCGAGCACTGAGCACCCTGAGTACTGAGCACCCAGCACCCTGAGTACTGAGCACCGAGCACCCCGAGCACTGAGCACCCAGCACCCCGAGCACTGAGCACCCAGCACCCTGAGTACTGAGCACCCAGCACCCTGAGAATGAGCACCGTGAGCACTGAGTACCCAGCACCGTGAGTACTGAGCACCGAGCACCCTGAGCACTGAGCACCCAGCACCCTGAGTACTGAGCACCCAGCACCCTGAGTACTGAGCACCCAGCACCCCGAGCACTGAGCACCGAACACCCTGAGTACTGAGCACCCAGCACCCTGAGCACTGAGCACCCAGCACAACGAGTACTGAGCACAAAGCACCCTGATTACTGAGCACCAAGCACCCCGAGCACTGAGCACCGAGCACCCCAAGCACTGAGCACCCAGCACCCCGAGCACTGAGCACCCAGCACCCTGAGTACTAAGCACCCAGCACCCTGAGTACTGAGCACCCAGCACCCTGAGTACTGAGCACCCAGCACCCTGAGTACTGAGCACCCAGCGTACTGAGCACCGAGCACCCCGAGCACTGAGCACCTAGCACCCTGAGTACTGAGCACCGAGCACCCTGAGCACTGAGCACCCAGCACCCTGAGTACTGAGCACCGAGCACCCTGAGTACTGAGCACCCAGCACCCTGAGTACTGAGCACCCAGCACCCTGAGTACTGAGCACCCAGCGTACTGAGCACCGAGCACCCAGCACCCTGAGGACTGAGCACCCAGCACCCTGAGCACTGAGCACCGAGCACCCTGAGCACTGAGCACCCAGCACCCTGAGTACTGAGCACCCAGCACCCTGAGCACTGAGCACCCAGCACCCTGAGTACTGAGCACCCAGCACCCTGAGCACTGAGCACCCAGCACCCTAAGTACTGAGCACCCAGCACCCTGAGCACTGAGCAACCAGCACCCTGAGTACTGAGCACCCATCACAGCGAGCACTGAGCACCCAGCACCCTGAGAATGAGCACCCAGCACCCCGAGTACTGAGCACCGAGCACCCTGAGCACTGAGTACCCAGCACCCTGAGTACTGAGCACCCAGCACCCTGAGCACTGAGCACCCAGCACACTGAGTACTGAGCACCCAGCACCCTGAGCACTGAGCACCCAGCACCCTGAGTACTGAGCATCCAGCACCCCGAGCACTGAGCACCCAGCACCCAGAGCACTGAGCACTGAGCACCCTGAGTACTGAGCACCGAGCACCCCGAGCACTGAGCACCCAGCACCCTGAGCACTGAGCACCCTGAGGACTGAGCACCCAGCACCCTGAGCACTGAGCACCCAGCACCCTGAGCACTGAGCACCCTGAGGACTGAGCACCCAGCACCCTGAGCACTGAGCACCCAGCACCCTGAGTACTGAGCAGCGATCACCTGAGCACTGAGCACCCAGCACCCCGAGCACTGAGCACCCAGCACCCTGAGCACTGAGCACCGAGCACCCTGAGTACTGAGCACTGAGCACCCTGAGCACTGAGCACCCTGCACCCTGAGTACTGAGCACCCAGCACCCTGAGCACTGAGGACCGAGCACACTGAGTACTATGCACCCTGCACCCTGAGTACTGAGCACCCAGCACCCTGAGCACTGAGCACCCAGCACGCTGAGTACTGAGCACTGAGCACCCTGAGTACTGAGCACCGAGCACCCTGAGCACTGAGCACCCAGCACCCTGAGTACTGAGCACTGAGCACCCTGAGCACTGAGCACCCAGCACCCTGAGTACTGAGCACGGATCACCCTGAGTACTGAGCACCCAGCACTCTGAGCACTGAGCACCCAGCACCCCGAGCACTGAGCACCCAGCACCCCGAGCACTGAGCACCCAGCACCCCGAGCACTGAGCACCCAGCACCCTGAGTACTGAGCACTGAGCACCCTGAGTACTGAGCACCGAGCACCCTGAGTACTGAGCACCCAGCACCCCGAGCACTGAGCACCGAGCACACTGAGTACTGAGCACCCAGCACCCTGAGCACTGAGCACCCAGCACCCGAGCACTGAGCACTGAGCACCCTGAGTACTAAGCCCCCAGAACCCTGAGTACTGAGCACCCAGCACCCTGAGTACTGAGCACCCAGCACCCTGAGTACTGAGCACCCAGCGTACTGAGCACCGAGCACCCCGAGCACTGAGCACCTAGCACCCTGAGTACTGAGCACCCAGCACCCTGAGCACTGAGCACCCAGCATCCTGAGTACTAAGCACCGAGCACCCTGAGTACTGAGCACCCAGGACCCTTAGCACTGAACACACAGCACCATTAGTACTGAGCACCCCGAGCACTGAGCACCCAGCACCCTGAGTACTGAGCACCGAGCACCCCGAGAACTGAGCACCCAGCACCCCGAGCACTGAGCACCCAGCACCCCCAGCACTGAGCACCCAGCACCCTGAGTACTGAGCACCCAGCACCCTGAGTACTGAGCAACCAACACCCCGAGCACTGAGCACCCAGCACCCTGAGCACTGAGCACCCAGCACCCCGAGCACTGAGCACCCAGCACCCAGAGCACTGAGCACTGAGCACCCTGAGTACTGAGCACCGAGCACCCCGAGCACTGACCACCCAGCACCCTGAGCACTGAGCACCCTGAGGACTGAGCACCCAGCATCCTGAGCACTGAGCACCCAGCACCCTGAGCACTGAGCACCCTGAGGACAGAGCACCCAGCACCCTGAGCACTGAGCACCCAGCACCCTGAGTACTGAGCACCGATCACCTGAGCACTGAGCACCCAGCACCCCGAGCACTGAGCACCCAGCACCCTGAGCACTGAGCACCGAGGACCCTGAGCACTGAGCACTGAGCACCCTGAGCACTGAGCACCCTGCACCCTGAGTACTGAGCACCCAGCACCCTGAGCACTGAGGACCGAGCACACTGAGTACTAAGCACCCTGCACCCTGAGTACTGAGCACCCAGCACCCTGAGCTCTGAGCACCCAGCACGCTGAGTACTGAGCACTGAGCACCCTGAGTACTGAGCACCGAGCACCCTGAGCACCCAGCACTCTGAGTACTGAGCACTGAGCACCCTGAGCACTGAGCACCCAGCACCCTGAGTACTGAGCACCGATCACCCTGAGTACTGAGCACCCAGCACTCTGAGAACTGAGCACCCAGCACCCTGAGCACTGAGCACCCAGCACCCCGAGCACTGAGCACCGAGCACCCTGAGTACTAAGCACCCAGCTCCCTGAGTACTCAGCACCCAGCACCCTGAGCACTGAGCACCCAGCACCCCGAGCACTGAGCATCGAGCACCCTGAGTACTAAGCACCCAGAACCCTGAGTACTGAGCACCCAGCACCCTGAGTACTGAGCACCCAGCACCCTGAGTACTGAGCACCCAGCGTACTGAGCACCGAGCACCCCGAGCACTGAGCACCTAGCACCCTGAGTACTGAGCACCCAGCACCCTGAGCACTGAGCACCCAGCACCCTGAGTACTGAGCACCGAGCACCCTGAGTACTGAGCACCCAGCACCCTGAGTACTGAGCACCCAGCACGCTGAGTACTGAGCACCCAGCGTACTGAGCGCCGAGCACCCAGCACCCTGAGTACTGAGCACCCAGCACCCTGAGCACTGAGCACCCAGCACCCTGAGTACTGAGTACTGAGCACCCCGAGTACTGAGCAAAGAGCACCCCGAGCTCTGAGCACCCAGCACCCCGAGCACCGAGCACCCTGAGTACTGAGCACCCAGCACCCTGAGCGCTGAGCACCCAGCACCCTGAGTACTGAGCACCAAGCACCCCGAGCACTGAGCACCCAGCACCCTGAGCACGGAGCACCCTGATTACTGCGCACTGAGCACCCTGAGTACTGACCACCCAGCACCCTGAGTACTGAGCACCCAGCACCCTGAGCAATGATCACCCTGAGTACTGAGCACCCAGCACCCTGAGTACTGAGCACCCAGCACCCTGAGTACTGAGCACCCAGCGTACTGAGCACCGAGCACCCAGCACCCTGAGTACTGAGCACCCAGCACCCTGAGCACTGAGCACCCAGCACCCTGAGCACTGAGCACCCAGCACCCTGAGTACTGAGCACCCAGCACCCTGAGCACTGAGCACCCAGCACCCTGAGTACTGAGCACCCAGCACCCTGAGCACTGAGCACACAGCACCCTAAGTACTGAGCACCCAGCACCCTGAGCACTGAGCAACCAGCACCCTGAGTACTGAGCACCCATCACAGCGAGCACTGAGCACCCAGCACCCTGAGAATGAGCACCCAGCACCCCGAGTACTGAGCACCGAGCACCCTGAGCACTGAGTACCCAGCACCCTGAGTACTAAGCACCCAGCACCCTGAGCACTGAGCACCCAGCACACTGAGTACTGAGCACCCAGCACCCTGAGCACTGAGCACCCAGCACCCTGAGTACTGAGCATCCAGCACCCCGAGCACTGAGCACCCAGCACCCAGAGCACTGAGCACTGAGCACCCTGAGTACTGAGCACCGAGCACCCCGAGCACTGAGCACCCAGCACCCTGAGCACTGAGCACCCTGAGGACTGAGCACCCAGCACCCTGAGCACTGAGCACCCAGCACCCTGAGCACTGAGCACCCTGAGGACTGAGCACCCAGCACCCTGAGCACTGAGCACCCAGCACCCTGAGTACTGAGCAGCGATCACCTGAGCACTGAGCACCCAGCACCCCGAGCACTGAGCACCCAGCACCCTGAGCACTGAGCACCGAGCACCCTGAGTACTGAGCACTGAGCACCCTGAGCACTGAGCACCCTGCACCCTGAGTACTGAGCACCCAGCACCCTGAGCACTGAGGACCGAGCACACTGAGTACTAAGCACCCTGCACCCTGAGTACTGAGCACCCAGCACCCTGAGCACTGAGCACCCAGCACGCTGAGTACTGAGCACTGAGCACCCTGAGTACTGAGCACCGAGCACCCTGAGCACTGAGCACCCAGCACCCTGAGTACTGAGCACTGAGCACCCTGAGCACTGAGCACCCAGCACCCTGAGTACTGAGCACGGATCACCCTGAGTACTGAGCACCCAGCACTCTGATCACTGAGCACCCAGCACCCCGAGCACTGAGCACCCAGCACCCCGAGCACTGAGCACCCAGCACCCCGAGCACTGAGCACCCAGCACCCTGAGTACTGAGCATTGAGCACCCTGAGTACTGAGCACCGAGCACCCTGAGTACTGAGCACCCAGCACCCCGAGCACTGAGCACCGAGCACACTGAGTACTGAGCACCCAGCACCCTGAGCACTGAGCACCCAGCACCCGAGCACTGAGCACTGAGCACCCTGAGTACTAAGCCCCCAGAACCCTGAGTACTGAGCACCCAGCACCCTGAGTACTGAGCACCCAGCACCCTGAGTACTGAGCACCCAGCGTACTGAGCACCGAGCACCCCGAGCACTGAGCACCTAGCACCCTGAGTACTGAGCACCCAGCACCCTGAGCACTGAGCACCCAGCATCCTGAGTACTAAGCACCGAGCACCCTGAGTACTGAGCACCCAGGACCCTGAGCACTGAACACACAGCACCATTAGTACTGAGCACCCCGAGCACTGAGCACCCAGCACCCTGAGTACTGAGCACCGAGCACCCCGAGAACTGAGCACCCAGCACCCCGAGCACTGAGCACCCAGCACCCCCAGCACTGAGCACCCAGCACCCTGAGTACTGAGCACCCAGCACCCTGAGTACTGAGCAACCAACACCCCGAGCACTGAGCACCCAGCACCCTGAGCACTGAGCACCCAGCACCCCGAGCACTGAGCACCCAGCACCCAGAGCACTGAGCACTGAGCACCCTGAGTACTGAGCACCGAGCACGCCGAGCACTGACCACCCAGCACCCTGAGCACTGAGCACCCTGAGGACTGAGCACCCAGCACCCTGAGCACTGACACCCAGCACCCTGAGCACTGAGCACCCTGAGGACAGAGCACCCAGCACCCTGAGCACTGAGCACCCAGCACCCTGAGTACTGAGCACCGATCACCTGAGCACTGAGCACCCAGCACCCCGAGCACTGAGCACCCAGCACCCTGAGCACTGAGCACCGAGGACCCTGAGCACTGAGCACTGAGCACCCTGAGCACTGAGCACCCTGCACCCTGAGTACTGAGCACCCAGCACCCTGAGCACTGAGGACCGATCACACTGAGTACTAAGCACCCTGCACCCTGAGTACTGAGCACGCAGCACCCTGAGCTCTGAGCACCCAGCACGCTGAGTACTGAGCACTGAGCACCCTGAGTACTGAGCACCGAGCACCCTGAGCACTGAGCACCCAGCACTCTGAGTACTGAGCACTGAGCACCCTGAGCACTGAGCACCCAGCACCCTGAGTACTGAGCACCGATCACCCTGAGTACTGAGCACCCAGCACTCTGAGAACTGAGCACCCAGCACCCTGAGCACTGAGCACCCAGCACCCCGAGCACTGAGCACCGAGCACCCTGAGTACTAAGCATCCAGGACCCTGAGTACTCAGCACCCAGCACCCTGAGCACTGAGCACCCAGCACCCCGAGCACTGAGCATCGAGCACCCTGAGTACTAAGCACCCAGAACCCTGAGTACTGAGCACCCAGTACCCTGAGTACTGAGCACCCAGCACCCTGAGCACTGAGCACCCAGCACCCTGAGTACTGAGCACCGAGCACCCCGAGCACTGAGCACCTAGCACCCTGAGTACTGAGCACCCAGCACCCTGAGCACTGAGCACCCAGCACCATGAGTACTGAGCACCGAGCACCCTGAGTACTGAGCACCCAGCACCCTGAGTACTGAGCACCCAGCACGCTGAGTACTGAGCACCCAGCGTACTGAGCGCCGAGCACCCAGCACCCTGAGTACTGAGCACCCAGCACCCTGAGCACTGAGCACCCAGCACCCTGAGTACTGAGTACTGAGCACCCCGAGTACTGAGCAAAGAGCACCCCGAGCTCTGAGCACCCAGCACCCCGAGCACCGAGCACCCTGAGTACTGAGCACCCAGCACCCTGAGCGCTGAGCACCCAGCACCCTGAGTACTGAGCACCGAGCACCCCGAGCACTGAGCACCCAGCACCCTGAGCACGGAGCACCCTGATTACTGCGCACTGAGCACCCTGAGTACTGACCACCCAGCACCCTGAGTACTGAGCACCCAGCACCCTGAGCAATGATCACCCTGAGTACTGAGCACCCAGCACCTTGAGCACCGAGCACCGAGCACCCCGAGTACTGAGCACCCAGCATCCTGAGTACTAAGCACCGAGCACCCTGAGTACTGAGCACCCAGCACCCTGAGCACTGAACACACAGCACTGTGAGTACTGAGCACCCGGAGCACTGAGCACCCAGCACCCTGAGTACTGAGCACCGAGCACCCCGAGAACTGAGCACCCAGCACCCCGAGCACTCAGCACCCAGCACCCCGAGCACTGAGCACCCAGCACCCTGAGTACTGAGCACCCAGCACCCTGAGTACTGAGCAACCAACACCCCGAGCACTGAGCACCCAGCACCCTGAGCACTGAGCACCCAGCACCCTGAGCACTGAGCACCCAGCACCCCGAGCACTGAGCACCCAGCACCCTGAGTACTGAGCACTGAGCACCCAGCACCCCGAGCACTGAGACCCCAGCACCTTGAGTACTGAGCACTGAGCACCTAGCACCCCGAGCACTGAGCACCCAGCACCCTGAGCCCTGAGCACACATCACCCGAGTACTGAGCACCCAGCACCCAGAGTACTGAGCACCCAGCATCCTGAGTACTGAGCACCCAGCACCCCGAGTACTGAGCAACCAGCACCCTGAGTACTGAGCACCCAGCACCCTGAGCACTGAGCACCCAGCACCCCGAGCACTGAGGACCTAGCACCCTGAGCACTGAGCACCGAGCACCCTGAGTACTGAGCACCGAGCACCCTGAGTACTGAGCACCCAGCACCCTGAGTACTGAGCACCCAGCACACTGAGTACTGAGCACCCAGCACCCTGAGCACTGATCACCCAGCACCCTGAGTACTGAGCACTGAGTACCCAGCACCCCGAGCACTGAGCACCCAGCACCCTGAGTACTGAGCACTGAGTACCCTGAGTACTGAGCACACAGCACCCCGAGCACTGAGCACCCAGCACCCTGATTACTGAGCACTGAGCACCCAGCACCCTGAGCACTGAGCACACAGCACCCTGTGTACTGAGCACTGAGTACCCAGTACCCCGAGCACTGAGACCCAGCACCCTGAGCACTGAGCACCCAGCACCCCGAGAACTGAGCACCCAGCACCCCGAGCACTGTGCACCCAGCACCCTGAGCACTGAGCACCCAGCACCCTGAGTACTGAGCACCCAGCACCCTGAGCACTGAGCACCCAGCACCCTGAGCACTGAGCACCCAGCACCCTGAGTACTGAGCACCCAGCACCCTGAGTACTGAACACCCAGCACACCGAGCACTGAGCACCCAGCACCCTGAGCACTGAGCACCGAGCACCCTGAGTACTGAGCACCCAGCACCCTGAGTACTGAGCACCCAGCACCCTGAGCACTGAGCACCCAGCACCCTGAGCACTGAGCACCCAGCACCCTGATTACTGAGGACCCAGCACCCTGAGTACTGAACACCCAGCACCCTGTGCACTGAGCACTGAGCACCCAGCACCCTGAGCACTGAGCACTGAGCACCCAGCATCCTGAGCACTGAGCACCCATCACCCCGAGCACTGAGCACCCAGCACCCAGAGCACCCAGCACCCTGAGCACTGAGCACCCTGAGCACTGAGCACTGAGCACCCAGCACCCTGATTACTGAGCACCCAACACTCTGAGCACTGAGCACCCAGCACGGTGAGTACTGAGCACTGAGCACCCAGCACCCTGAGTACTGAGCACCCAGCACCCCGAGCACTGAGCACCCAGCACCCTGTGTACTGAGCACCGGGCACCCCGAGCACTGAGCACCCAGCACCCTGAGTACTGAGCACCCAGCACCCCGAGAATGAGCACCCAGCACGCCGAGCACTGAGCACCCAGCACCCTGAGCACTGAGCACCCAGCACCCTGAGTACTGAGCACCCAGCACCCCAAGCACTGAGCACCCAGCACCCTGAGTACTGAGCACCCTGAGTACTGAGCTCCCAGCACCCTGAGTACTGAGCACCCTGCACCCCGAGCACTGAGCTCCCTGAGTACTGAGCACCCAGGACCCTGAGTACTGAGCACCCAGCACCCTGAGTACTGAGGACTGAGCACAAAGAGAACTGAGCACCCAGCACCCCGAGGACTGACCACCCAGCACCCTGAGTACTGAGCACCGAGCACCCCGAGCACTGAGCACCCAGCACCCTGAGCACTGAGCACCCAGCACCCCGAGCACTGAGCACCCAGTACCCTGAGCACTGAGCACCCAGCACCCCGAGCACTGAGCACCGAGCACCCTGAGCACCCAGCAGCCTGAGCACTGAGCACACTGAGCACTGAGCACTGAGCACAGAGCACCCTGAGTACTGAGCACCCAACACTCTGAGCACTGAGCACCCAGCACCCTGAGTACTGAGCACCGAGCACCCTGAGTACTGAGCACCCAGCACCCTGAGTACTGAGCACCCAGCACCCTGAGTACTGAGCACCCAGCGTACTGAGCACCGAGCACCCAGCACCCTGAGTACTGAACACTGAGCACCCAGAGAACTGAGCACCCAGCACCCAGAGGACTGAGCACCCAGCACCCTGTGCACTGAGCACTGAGCATCCAGCACCCCGAGCACTGAGCACCCTGAGCTCTTAGCACCCTGAGTACTGAGCACCCAGAACCCTGAGTACTGAGCACCCAGCACCCTGAGCACTGAGCACCCAGCACCCTGAGTACTGAGCACCGAGCACCCCGAGCACTGAGCACCCAGCACCCTGAGTACTGAGCCCCGAGCTCCCCGAGCACTGAGCACCCTGAGTACTGAGCACCCAGCACCCTGAGTACTGAGCACCGAGCACCCCGAGCACTGAGCACCCAGCACCCCGAGCACTGAGCACCCAGCACCGTGAGTACTGAGCACCGAGCACCCTGAGCACTGAGCACCCAGCACCCTGAGTACTGAGCACCCAGCACCCTGAGTACTGAGCACCCAGCACCCCGAGCACTGAGCACCGAACACCCTGAGTACTGAGCACCCAGCACCCTGAGCACTGAGCACCCAGCACAATGAGTACTGAGCACAAAGCACCCTGATTACTGAGCACCAAGCACCCCGAGCACTGAGCACCGAGCACCCCAAGCACTGAGCACCCAGCACCCCGAGCACTGAGCACCCAGCACCCTCAGTACTAAGCACCCAGCACCCTGAGTACTGAGCACCCAGCACCCTGAGTACTGAGCACCCAGCACCCTGAGTACTGAGCACCCAGCGTACTGAGCACCGAGCACCCCGAGCACTGAGCACCTAGCACCCTGAGTACTGAGCACCCAGCACCCTGAGCACTGAGCACCCAGCACCCTGAGTACTGAGCACCGAGCACCCTGAGTACTGAGCACCCAGCACCCTGAGTACTGAGCACCCAGCACCCTGAGTACTCAGCACCCAGCGTACTGAGCACCGAGCACCCAGCACCCTGAGTACTGAGCACCCAGCACCCTGAGCACTGAGCACCCAGCACCCTGAGCACTGAGCACCCAGCACCCTGAGTACTGAGCACCCAGCACCCTGAGCACTGAGCACCCAGCACCCTGAGTACTGAGCACCCAGCACCCTGAGCACTGAGCACCAAGCACCCTAAGTACTGAGCACCCAGCACCCTGAGCACTGAGCAACCAGCACCCTGAGTACTGAGCACCCATCACAGCGAGCACTGAGCACCCAGCACCCTGAGAATGAGCAACCAGCACCCCGAGTACTGAGCACCGAGCACCCTGAGCACTGAGTACCCAGCACCCTGAGTACTGAGCACCCAGCACCCTGAGCACTGAGCACCCAGCACACTGAGTACTGAGCACCCAGCACCCTGAGCACTGAGCACCCAGCACCCTGAGTACTGAGCATCCAGCACCCCGAGCAATGAGCACCCAGCACCCAGAGCACTGAGCACTGAGCACCCTGAGTACTGAGCACCGAGCACCCCGAGCACTGAGCACCCAGCACCCTGAGCACTGAGCACCCTGAGGACTGAGCACCCAGCACCCTGAGCACTGAGCACCCAGCACCCTGAGCACTGAGCACCCTGAGGACTGAGCACCCAGCACCCTGAGCACTGAGCACCCAGCACCTTGAGTACTGAGCAGCGATCACCTGAGCACTGAGCACCCAGCACCCCGAGCACTGAGCACCCAGCACCCTGAGCACTGAGCACCGAGCACCCTGAGTACTGAGCACTGAGCACCCTGAGCACTGAGCACCCTGCACCCTGAGTACTGAGCACCCAGCACCCTGAGCACTGAGGACCGAGCACACTGAGTACTAAGCACCCTGCACCCTGAGTACTGAGCACCCAGCACCCTGAGCACTGAGCACCCAGCACGCTGAGTACTGAGCACTGAGCACCCTGAGTACTGAGCACCGAGCACCCTGAGCACTGAGCACCCAGCACCCTGAGTACTGAGCACTGAGCACCCTGAGCACTGAGCACCCAGCACCCTGAGTACTGAGCACGGATCACCCTGAGTACTGAGCACCCAGCACTCTGAGCACTGAGCACCCAGCACCCCGAGCACTGAGCACCCAGCACCCCGAGCACTGAACACCCAGCACCCTGAGTACTGAGCACTGAGCACCCTGAGTACTGAGCACCGAGCACCCTGAGTACTGAGCACCCAGCACCCCGAGCACTGAGCACCGAGCACCCTGAGTACTGAGCACCCAGCACCCTGAGCACTGAGCACCCAGCACCCCGAGCACTGAGCACTGAGCACCCTGAGTACTAAGCCCCCAGAACCCTGAGTACTGAGCACCCAGCACCCTGAGTACTGAGCACCCAGCACCCTGAGTACTGAGCACCCAGCGTACTGAGCACCGAGCACCCCGAGCACTGAGCACCTAGCACCCTGAGTACTGAGCACCCAGCATCCTGAGTACTAAGCACTGAGCACCCTGAGTACTGAGCACCCAGCACCCTGAGCACTGAGCACCCAGCACCCTGAGCACTGAGCACCCAGCACCCTGAGTACTGAGCACCCAGCACCCTGAGTACTGAACACCCAGCACACCGAGCACTGAGCACCCAGCACCCTGAGCACTGAGCACCGAGCACCCTGAGTACTGAGCACCCAGCACCCTGAGTACTGAGCACCCAGCACCCTGAGCACTGAGCACCCAGCACCCTGAGCACTGAGCACCCAGCACCCTGATTACTGAGGACCCAGCACCCTGAGTACTGAACACCCAGCACCCTGTGCACTGAGCACTGAGCACCCAGCACCCTGAGCACTGAGCACTGAGCACCCAGCATCCTGAGCACTGAGCACCCATCACCCCGAGCACTGAGCACCCAGCACCCAGAGCACCCAGCACCCTGAGCACTGAGCACCCTGAGCACTGAGCACTGAGCACCCAGCACCCTGATTACTGAGCACCCAACACTCTGAGCACTGAGCACCCAGCACGGTGAGTACTGAGCACTGAGCACCCAGCACCCTGAGTACTGAGCACCCAGCACCCCGAGCACTGAGCACCCAGCACCCTGTGTACTGAGCACCGGGCACCCCGAGCACTGAGCACCCAGCACCCTGAGTACTGAGCACCCAGCACCCCGAGAATGAGCACCCAGCACGCCGAGCACTGAGCACCCAGCACCCTGAGCACTGAGCACCCAGCACCCTGAGTACTGAGCACCCAGCACCCCAAGCACTGAGCACCCAGCACCCTGAGTACTGAGCACCCTGAGTAATGAGCTCCCAGCACCCTGAGTACTGAGCACCCTGCACCCCGAGCACTGAGCTCCCTGAGTACTGAGCACCCAGGACCCTGAGTACTGAGCACCCAGCACCCTGAGTACTGAGGACTGAGCACAAAGAGAACTGAGCACCCAGCACCCCGAGGACTGACCACCCAGCACCCTGAGTACTGAGCACCGAGCACCCCGAGCACTGAGCACCCAGCACCCTGAGCACTGAGCACCCAGCACCCCGAGCACTGAGCACCCAGTACCCTGAGCACTGAGCACCCAGCACCCCGAGCACTGAGCACCGAGCACCCTGAGCACCCAGCAGCCTGAGCACTGAGCACACTGAGCACTGAGCACTGAGCACAGAGCACCCTGAGTACTGAGCACCCAACACTCTGAGCACTGAGCACCCAGCACCCTGAGTACTGAGCACCGAGCACCCTGAGTACTGAGCACCCAGCACCCTGAGTACTGAGCACCCAGCACCCTGAGTACTGAGCACCCAGCGTACTGAGCACCGAGCACCCAGCACCCTGAGTACTGAACACTGAGCACCCAGAGAACTGAGCACCCAGCACCCAGAGGACTGAGCACCCAGCACCCTGTGCACTGAGCACTGAGCATCCAGCACCCCGAGCACTGAGCACCCTGAGCTCTTAGCACCCTGAGTACTGAGCACCCAGAACCCTGAGTACTGAGCACCCAGCACCCTGAGCACTGAGCACCCAGCACCCTGAGTACTGAGCACCGAGCACCCCGAGCACTGAGCACCCAGCACCCTGAGTACTGAGCCCCGAGCTCCCCGAGCACTGAGCACCCTGAGTACTGAGCACCCAGCACCCTGAGTACTGAGCACCGAGCACCCCGAGCACTGAGCACCCAGCACCCCGAGCACTGAGCACCCAGCACCGTGAGTACTGAGCACCGAGCACCCTGAGCACTGAGCACCCAGCACCCTGAGTACTGAGCACCCAGCACCCTGAGTACTGAGCACCCAGCACCCCGAGCACTGAGCACCGAACACCCTGAGTACTGAGCACCCAGCACCCTGAGCACTGAGCACCCAGCACAATGAGTACTGAGCACAAAGCACCCTGATTACTGAGCACCAAGCACCCCGAGCACTGAGCACCGAGCACCCCAAGCACTGAGCACCCAGCACCCCGAGCACTGAGCACCCAGCACCCTCAGTACTAAGCACCCAGCACCCTGAGTACTGAGCACCCAGCACCCTGAGTACTGAGCACCCAGCACCCTGAGTACTGAGCACCCAGCGTACTGAGCACCGAGCACCCCGAGCACTGAGCACCTAGCACCCTGAGTACTGAGCACCCAGCACCCTGAGCACTGAGCACCCAGCACCCTGAGTACTGAGCACCGAGCACCCTGAGTACTGAGCACCCAGCACCCTGAGTACTGAGCACCCAGCACCCTGAGTACTCAGCACCCAGCGTACTGAGCACCGAGCACCCAGCACCCTGAGTACTGAGCACCCAGCACCCTGAGCACTGAGCACCCAGCACCCTGAGCACTGAGCACCCAGCACCCTGAGTACTGAGCACCCAGCACCCTGAGCACTGAGCACCCAGCACCCTGAGTACTGAGCACCCAGCACCCTGAGCACTGAGCACCAAGCACCCTAAGTACTGAGCACCCAGCACCCTGAGCACTGAGCAACCAGCACCCTGAGTACTGAGCACCCATCACAGCGAGCACTGAGCACCCAGCACCCTGAGAATGAGCAACCAGCACCCCGAGTACTGAGCACCGAGCACCCTGAGCACTGAGTACCCAGCACCCTGAGTACTGAGCACCCAGCACCCTGAGCACTGAGCACCCAGCACACTGAGTACTGAGCACCCAGCACCCTGAGCACTGAGCACCCAGCACCCTGAGTACTGAGCATCCAGCACCCCGAGCACTGAGCACCCAGCACCCAGAGCACTGAGCACTGAGCACCCTGAGTACTGAGCACCGAGCACCCCGAGCACTGAGCACCCAGCACCCTGAGCAATGAGCACCCTGAGGACTGAGCACCCAGCACCCTGAGCACTGAGCACCCAGCACCCTGAGCACTGAGCACCCTGAGGACTGAGCACCCAGCACCCTGAGCACTGAGCACCCAGCACCTTGAGTACTGAGCAGCGATCACCTGAGCACTGAGCACCCAGCACCCCGAGCACTGAGCACCCAGCACCCTGAGCACTGAGCACCGAGCACCCTGAGTACTGAGCACTGAGCACCCTGAGCACTGAGCACCCTGCACCCTGAGTACTGAGCACCCAGCACCCTGAGCACTGAGGACCGAGCACACTGAGTACTAAGCACCCTGCACCCTGAGTACTGAGCACCCAGCACCCTGAGCACTGAGCACCCAGCACGCTGAGTACTGAGCACTGAGCACCCTGAGTACTGAGCACCGAGCACCCTGAGCACTGAGCACCCAGCACCCTGAGTACTGAGCACTGAGCACCCTGAGCACTGAGCACCCAGCACCCTGAGTACTGAGCACGGATCACCCTGAGTACTGAGCACCCAGCACTCTGAGCACTGAGCACCCAGCACCCCGAGCACTGAGCACCCAGCACCCCGAGCACTGAACACCCAGCACCCTGAGTACTGAGCACTGAGCACCCTGAGTACTGAGCACCGAGCACCCTGAGTACTGAGCACCCAGCACCCCGAGCACTGAGCACCGAGCACCCTGAGTACTGAGCACCCAGCACCCTGAGCACTGAGCACCCAGCACCCCGAGCACTGAGCACTGAGCACCCTGAGTACTAAGCCCCCAGAACCCTGAGTACTGAGCACCCAGCACCCTGAGTACTGAGCACCCAGCACCCTGAGTACTGAGCACCCAGCGTACTGAGCACCGAGCACCCCGAGCACTGAGCACCTAGCACCCTGAGTACTGAGCACCCAGCATCCTGAGTACTAAGCACTGAGCACCCTGAGTACTGAGCACCCAGGACCCTGAGCACTGAACACACAGCACCATTAGTACTGAGCACCCCGAGCACTGAGCACCCAACACCCTGAGTACTGAGCACCGAGCACCCCGAGAACTGAGCACCCAGCACCCCGAGCACTGAGCACCCAGCACCCCCAGCACTGAGCACCCAGCACCCTGAGTACTGAGCACCCAGCACCCTGAGTACTGAGCAACCAACACCCCGAGCACTGAGCACCCAGCACCCTGAGCACTGAGCACCCAGCACCCTGAGCACTGAGCACCCAGTACCCCTACCCCTGAGCAAGCAGCACCCTGAGTACTGAGCACTGAGCACCCAGCACCCCGAGCACTGAGCCCTCAGCACCTTGAGTACTGAGCACTGAGCACCTAGCACCCCGAGCACTGAGCACCCTGCACCCTGAGCCCTGAGCACCCATCACCCGAGAACTGAGCACCCAGCACCCAGAGTACTGAGCACCCAGCATCCTGAGTACTGAGCACCCAGCACCCTGAGTACTGAGCACCCAGCACCCTGAGTACTGAGCACCCAGCACCCTGAGCACTGAGCACCCAGCACCCCGAGCACTGAGGACCTAGCACCCTGAGTACTGAGCACTGAGCACCCAGCACCCCGAGCACTGAGCACCCAGCACCCTGAGTACTGAGCAATGAGCACCCAGCACCCCGAGCACTGAGCACCCAGCACCCTGAGCCCTGAGCACCCAGCACCCGAGTACTGAGCACCCAGCACCCAGAGTATTGAGCACCCAGCTCCCTGAGTACTGAGCACCCAGCACCCCGAGTACTGAGCACTGAGTACCCTGAGTACTGAGCACACAGCACCCCGAGCACTGAGCACCCAGCACCCTGAGTACTGAGCACTGAGCACCCAGCACCCCGAGCACTGAGCACCCAGCACCCTGTGTACTGAGGACTGAGTACCCAGTACCCCGAGCACTGAGACCCAGCACCCTGAGCATTGAGCACCCAGCACCCCGAGAACTGAGCACCCAGCACCCCTAGCACTGTGTACCCAGCACCCTGAGCACTGAGCACCGAGCACCCTGAGTACTGAGCACCCAGCACCCTGAGTACTGAGCACCCAGCACCCTGAGCACTGAGCACCCAGCACCCTGAGCACTGAGCATCCAGCACCCTGAGTACTGAGCACCCAGCACCCTGAGTACGGAACACCCAGCATACCGAGCACTGAGCACCCAGCACCCTGAGCACTGAGCACCGAGCACCCTGAGTACTGAGCACCCAGCACCCTGAGTACTGAGCACCCAGCACCCTGAGCACTGAGCACCCAGCACCCTGAGCACTGAGCACCCAGCACGCTGAGTACTGAGCACCCAGCACCCTGAGTACTGAACACCCAGCACCCTGAGCACTGAGCACTGAGCACCCAGCACCCTGAGCACTGAGCACTGAGCACCCAGCACCCTGAGCACTGAGCACCCATCACCCCGAGCACTGAGCACCCAGCACCCTGAGCACCCAGCACCCTGAGCACTGAGCACCCTGAGCACTGAGCACTGAGCACCCAGCACCCTGATTACTGAGGACCCAGCACCCTGAGTACTGAACACCCAGCACCCTGAGCACTGAGCACTGAGCACCCAGCACCCTGAGCACTGAGCAGTGAGCACCCAGCATCCTGAGCACTGAGCACCCATCACCCCGAGCACTGAGCACCCAGCACCCTGAGCACCCAGCACCCTGAGCACTGAGCACCCTGAGCACTGAGCACTGAGCACCCAGCACCCTGATTACTGAGCACCCAACACTCTGAGCACTGAGCACCCAGCACGGTGAGTACTGAGCACTGAGCACCCAGCACCCTGAGTACTGAGCACCCAGCACCCCGAGCACTGAGCACCCAGCACCCTGTGTACTGAGCACCGAGCACCCCGAGCACTGAGCACCCAGCACCCTGAGTACTGAGCACCCAGCACCCCGAGAATGAGCACCCAGCACGCCGAGCACTGAGCACCCAGCACCCTGAGCACTGAGCACCCAGCACCCTGAGTACTGAGCACCCAGCACCCCAAGCACTGAGCACCCAGCACCCTGAGTACTGAGCACCCTGAGTACTGAGCTCCCAGCACCCTGAGTACTGAGCACCCTGCACCCCGAGCACTGAGCTCCCTGAGTACTGAGCACCCCACACCCTGAGTACTGAGCACCCAGCACCCTGAGTACTGAGGACTGAGCACAAAGAGAACTGAGCACCCAGCACACCGAGGACTGACCACCCAGCACCCTGAGTACTGAGCACCGAGCACCCCGAGCACTAAGCACCCAGCACCCTGAGCACTGAGCACCCAGCACCCCGAGCACTGAGCACCCAGTACCCTGAGCACTGAGCACCCAGCACCCCGAGCACTGAGCACCCAGCACCCTGAGCCCTGAGCACCCAGCACCCGAGTACTGAGCACCCAGCACCCAGAGTATTGAGCACCCAGCTCCCTGAGTACTGAGCACCCAGCACCCCGAGTACTGAGCACTGAGTACCCTGAGTACTGAGCACACAGCACCCCGAGCACTGAGCACCCAGCACCCTGAGTACTGAGCACTGAGCACCCAGCACCCCGAGCACTGAGCACCCAGCACCCTGTGTACTGAGGACTGAGTACCCAGTACCCCGAGCACTGAGACCCAGCACCCTGAGCACTGAGCACCCAGCACCCCGAGAACTGAGCACCCAGCACCCCTAGCACTGTGTACCCAGCACCCTGAGCACTGAGCACCGAGCACCCTGAGTACTGAGCACCCAGCACCCTGAGTACTGAGCACCCAGCACCCTGAGCACTGAGCACCCAGCACCCTGAGCACTGAGCATCCAGCACCCTGAGTACTGAGCACCCAGCACCCTGAGTACTGAACACCCAGCATACCGAGCACTGAGCACCCAGCACCCTGAGCACTGAGCACCGAGCACCCTGAGTACTGAGCACCCAGCACCCTGAGTACTGAGCACCCAGCACCCTGAGCACTGAGCACCCAGCACCCTGAGCACTGAGCACCCAGCACCCTGAGTACTGAGCACCCAGCACCCTGAGTACTGAACACCCAGCACCCTGAGCACTGAGCACTGAGCACCCAGCACCCTGAGCACTGAGCACTGAGCACCCAGCACCCTGAGCACTGAGCACCCATCACCCCGAGCACTGAGCACCCAGCACCCTGAGCACCCAGCACCCTGAGCACTGAGCACCCTGAGCACTGAGCACTGAGCACCCAGCACCCTGATTACTGATGACCCAGCACCCTGAGTACTGAACACCCAGCACCCTGAGCACTGAGCACTGAGCACCCAGCACCCTGAGCACTGAGCAGTGAGCACCCAGCATCCTGAGCACTGAGCACCCATCACCCCGAGCACTGAGCACCCAGCACCCTGAGCACCCAGCACCCTGAGCACTGAGCACCCTGAGCACTGAGCACTGAGCACCCAGCACCCTGATTACTGAGCACCCAACACTCTGAGCACTGAGCACCCAGCACGGTGAGTACTGAGCACTGAGCACCCAGCACCCTGAGTACTGAGCACCCAGCACCCCGAGCACTGAGCACCCAGCACCCTGTGTACTGAGCACCGAGCACCCCGAGCACTGAGCACCCAGCACCCTGAGTACTGAGCACCCAGCACCCCGAGAATGAGCACCCAGCACGCCGAGCACTGAGCACCCAGCACCCTGAGCACTGAGCACCCAGCACCCTGAGTACTGAGCACCCAGCACCCCAAGCACTGAGCACCCAGCACCCTGAGTACTGAGCACCCTGAGTACTGAGCTCCCAGCACCCTGAGTACTGAGCACCCTGCACCCCGAGCACTGAGCTCCCTGAGTACTGAGCACCCAGCACCCTGAGTACTGAGCACCCAGCACCCTGAGTACTGAGGACTGAGCACAAAGAGAACTGAGCACCCAGCACACCGAGGACTGACCACCCAGCACCCTGAGTACTGAGCACCGAGCACCCCGAGCACTGAGCACCCAGCACCCTGAGCACTGAGCACCCAGCACCCCGAGCACTGAGCACCCAGTACCCTGAGCACTGAGCACCCAGCACCCCGAGCACTGAGCACCCAGCACCCTGAGCACCCAGCAGCCTGAGCACTGAGCACACTGAGCACTGAGCACTGAGCACAGAGCACCCTGAGTACTGAGCACCCAACACTCTGAGCACTGAGCACCCAGCACCCTGAGTACTGAGCACCGAGCACCCTGAGTACTGAGCACCCAGCACCCTGAGTACTGAGCACCCAGCACCCTGAGTACTGAGCACCCAGCGTACTGAGCACCGAGCACCCAGCACCCTGAGTACTGAGCACTGAGCACCCAGAGAACTGAGCACCCAGCACCCAGAGGACTGAGCACCCAGCACCCTGTGCACTGAGCACTGAGCATCCAGCACCCCGAGCACTGAGCACCCTGAGCTCTTAGCACCCTGAGTACTGAGCACCCAGAACCCTGAGTACTGAGCACCCAGCACCCTGAGCACTGAGCACCCAGCACCCTGAGTACTGAGCACCGAGCACCCCGAGCACTGAGCACCCAGCACCCTGAGTACTGAGCCCCGAGCTCCCCGAGCACTGAGCACCCTGAGTACTGAGCACCCAGCACCCTGAGTACTGAGCAGCGAGCACCCCGAGCACTGAGCACCCAGCACCCCGAGCACTGAGCACCCAGCACCCTGAGTACTGAGCACCCAGCACCCTGAGAATGAGTACCGTGAGCACTGAGTACCCAGCACCGTGAGTACTGAGCACCGAGCACCCTGAGCACTGAGCACCCAGCACCCTGAGTACTGAGCACCCAGCACCCTGAGTACTGAGCACCCAGCACCCCGAGCACTGAGCACCGAACACCCTGAGTACTGAGCACCCAGCACCCTGAGCACTGAGCACCCAGCACAACGAGTACTGAGCACAAAGCACCCTGATTACTGAGCACCAAGCACCCCGAGCACTGAGCACCGAGCACCCCAAGCACTGAGCACACAGCACCCCGAGCACTGAGCACCCAGCACCCTGAGTACTAAGCACCCAGCACCCTGAGTACTGAGCACCCAGCACCCTGAGCACTGAGCACCCAGCACCCTGAGTACTGAGCACCGAGCACCCTGAGTACTGAGCACCCAGCACCCTGAGTACTGAGCACCCAGCACCCTGAGTACTGAGCACCCAGCGTACTGAGCACCGAGCACCCAGCACCCTGAGTACTGAGCACCCAGCACCCTGAGCACTGAGCACCCAGCACCCTGAGCACTGAGCACCCAGCACCCTGAGTACTGAGCACCCAGCACCCTGAGCACTGAGCACCCAGCACCCTGAGTACTGAGCACCCAGCACCCTGAGCACTGAGCACCCAGCACCCTGAGTACTGAGCACGCAGCACCCTGAGCACTGAGCAACGAGCACCCTGAGTACTGAGCTCCCATCACAGTGAGCACTGAGCACCCAGCACCCTGAGAATGAGCACCCAGCACCCCGAGTACTGAGCACCGAGCACCCTGAGCACTGAGTACCCAGCACCCTGAGTACTGAGCACCCAGCACCCTGAGCACTGAGCACCCAGCACACTGAGTACTGAGCACCCAGCACCCTGAGCACTGAGCACCCAGCACCCTGAGTACTGAGCATCCAACACCCCGAGCACTGAGCACCCAGCACCCAGAGCACTGAGCACTGAGCACCCTGAGTACTGAGCACCGAGCACCCCGAGCACTGAGCACCCAGCACCCTGAGCACTGAGCACCCTGAGGACTGAGCACCCAGCACCCTGAGCACTGAGCACCCAGCACCCTGAGCACTGAGCACCCTGAGGACTGAGCACCCAGCACCCTGAGCACTGAGCACCCAGCACCCTGAGCACTGAGGACCGAGCACACTGAGTACTAAGCACCCTGCACCCTGAGTACTGAGCACCCAGCACCCTGAGCACTGAGCACCCAGCACGCTGAGTACTGAGCACTGAGCACCCTGAGTACTGAGCACCGAGCACCCTGAGCACTGAGCACACAGCACCCTGAGTACTGAGCACCGAGCACCCTGAGCACTGAGCACCCAGCACCCTGAGTACTGAGCACTGAGCACCCTGAGCACTGAGCACTGAGCACCCTGAGTACTGAGCACCGAGCACCCTGAGTACTGAGCACCCAGCACCCCGAGCACTGAGCACCGAGCACCCTGAGTACTGAGCACCCAGCACCCTGAGCACTGAGCACCCAGCACCCCGAGCACTGAGCACTGAGCACCCTGAGTACTAAGCCCCCAGAACCCTGAGTACTGAGCACCCAGCACCCTGAGTACTGAGCACCCAGCACCCTGAGTACTGAGCACCCAGCGTACTGAGCACCGAGCACCCCGAGCACTGAGCACCTAGCACCCTGAGTACTGAGCACCCAGCACCCTGAGCACTGAGCACCCCGCATCCTGAGTACTAAGCACCGAGCACCCTGAGTACTGAGCACCCAGCACCCTGAGCACTGAACACACAGCACCATTAGTACTGAGCACCCCGAGCACTGAGCACCCAGTACCCTGAGTACTGAGCACCGAGCACCCCGAGAACTGAGCACCCAGCACCCTGAGCACTGAGCACCCAGCACTCCGAGCACTGAGCACCGAACACCCTGAGTACTGAGCACCCAGCACACTGAGCACTGAGCACCCAGCACAACGAGTACTGAGCACAAAGCACCCTGATTACTGAGCACCAAGCACCCCGAGCACTGAGCACCGAGCACCCCAAGCACTGAGCACCCAGCACCCCGAGCACTGAGCACCCAGCACCCTGAGTACTAAGCACCCAGCACCCTGAGTACTGAGCACCCAGCACCCTGAGTACTGAGCACCCACCACCCTGAGTACTGAGCACCCAGCGTACTGAGCACCGAGCACCCCGAGCACTGAGCACCTAGCACCCTGAGTACTGAGCACCCAGCACCCTGAGCACTGAGCACCCAGCACCCTGAGTACTGAGCACCGAGCACCCTGAGTACTGAGCACCCAGCACCCTGAGTACTGAGCACCCAGCACCCTGAGTACTGAGCACCCAGCGTACTGAGCACCGAGCACCCAGCACCCTGAGTACTGAGCACCCAGCACCCTGAGCACTGAGCACCCAGCACCCTGAGCACTGAGCACCCAGCACCCTGAGTACTGAGCACCCAGCACCCTGAGCACTGAGCACCCAGCACCCTGAGTACTGAGCACCCAGCACCCTGAGCACTGAGCACCCAGCACCCTGAGTACTGAGCACCCAGCACCCTGAGCACTGAGCACCCAGCACCCTGAGTACTGAGCACCCAGCACCCTGAGCACTGAGCACCCAGCACCCTGAGTACTGAGCATCCAGCACCCCGAGCACTGAGCACCCAGCACCGAGAGCACTGAGCACTGAGCACCCTGAGTACTGAGCACCGAGCACCCCGAGCACTGAGCACCCAGCACCCTGAGCACTGAGCACCCTGAGGACTGAGCACCCAGCACCCTGAGCACTGAGCACACAGCACCCTGAGCACTGAGCACCCTGAGGACTGAGCACCCAGCACCCTGAGCACTGAGCACCCAGCACCCTGAGTACTGAGCAGCGATCACCTGAGCACTGAGCACCCAGCACCCCGAGCACTGAGCACCCAGCACCCTGAGCACTGAGCACCGAGCACCCTGACTACTGAGCACTGAGCACCCTGAGCACTGAGCACCCTGCACCCTGAGTACTGAGCACCCAGCACCCTGAGCACTGAGGACCGAGCACACTGAGTACTAAGCACCCTGCACCCTGAGTACTGAGCACCCAGCACCCTGAGCACTGAGCACCCAGCACGCTGAGTACTGAGCACTGAGCACCCTGAGTACTGAGCACCGAGCACCCTGAGCACTGAGCACCCAGCACCCTGAGTACTGAGCACTGAGCACCCTGAGCACTGAGCACCCAGCACTCTGAGTACTGAGCACGGATCACCCTGAGTACTGAGCACCCAGCACTCTGAGCACTGAGCACCCAGCACCCCGAGCACTGAGCACCCAGCACCCCGAGCACTGAGCACCCAGCACCCCGAGCACTGAGCACCCAGCACCCTGAGTACTGAGCACTGAGCACCCTGAGTACTGAGCACCGAGCACCCTGAGTACTGAGCACCCAGCACCCCGAGCACTGAGCACCGAGCACCCTGAGTACTGAGCACCCAGCACCCTGAGCACTGAGCACCCAGCACCCCGAGCACTGAGCACTGAGCACCCTGAGTACTAAGCCCCCAGAACCCTGAGTACTGAGCACCCAGCACCCTGAGTACTGAGCACCCAGCACCCTGAGTACTGAGCACCCAGCGTACTGAGCACCGAGCACCCCGAGCACTGAGCACCTAGCACCCTGAGTACTGAGCACCCAGCACCCTGAGCACTGAGCGCCCCGCATCCTGAGTACTAAGCACCGAGCACCCTGAGTACTGAGCACCCAGCACCCTGAGCACTGAACACACAGCACCATTAGTACTGAGCACCCCGAGCACTGAGCACCCAGTACCCTGAGTACTGAGCACCGAGCACCCCGAGAACTGAGCACCCAGCACCCTGAGCACTGAGCACCCAGCACCCCGAGCACTGAGCACCGAACACCCTGAGTACTGAGCACCCAGCACCCTGAGCACTGAGCACCCAGCACAACGAGTACTGAGCACAAAGCACCCTGATTACTGAGCACCAAGCACCCCGAGCACTGAGCACCGAGCACCCCAAGCACTGAGCACCCAGCACCCCGAGCACTGAGCACCCAGCACCCTGAGTACTAAGCACCCAGCACCCTGAGTACTGAGCACCCAGCACCCTGAGTACTGAGCACCCAGCACCCTGAGTACTGAGCACCCAGCGTACTGAGCACCGAGCACCCCGAGCACTGAGCACCTAGCACCCTGAGTACTGAGCACCCAGCACCCTGAGCACTGAGCACCCAGCACCCTGAGTACTGAGCACAGAGCACCCTGAGTACTGAGCACCCAGCACCCGAGTACTGAGCACCCAGCACCCAGAGTATTGAGCACCCATCACAGCGAGCACTGAGCACCCAGCACCCTGAGAATGAGCACCCAGCACCCCGAGTACTGAGCACCGAGCACCCTGAGCACTGAGTACCCAGCACCCTGAGTACTGAGCAATGAGCACCCAGCACCCCGAGCACTGAGCACCCAGCACCCTGAGCCCTGAGCACCCAGCACCCGAGTACTGAGCACCCAGCACCCAGAGTATTGAGCACCCAGCTCCCTGAGTACTGAGCACTGAGTACCCTGAGTACTGAGCACACAGCACCCCGAGCACTGAGCACCCAGCACCCTGAGTACTGAGCACTGAGTACCCAGTACCCCGAGCACTGAGACCCAGCACCCTGTGTACTGAGGACTGAGTACCCAGTACCCCGAGCACTGAGACCCAGCACCCTGAGCACTGAGCACCCAGCACCCCGAGAACTGAGCACCCAGCACCCCTAGCACTGTGCACCCAGCACCCTGAGCACTGAGCACCGAGCACCCTGAGTACTGAGCACCCAGCACCCTGAGTACTGAGCACCCAGCACCCTGAGCACTGAGCACCCAGCACCCTGAGCACTGAGCATCCAGCACCCTGAGTACTGAGCACCCAGCACCCTGAGTACTGAACACCCAGCATACCGAGCACTGAGCACCCAGCACCCTGAGCACTGAGCACCGAGCACCCTGAGTACTGAGCACCCAGCACCCTGAGTACTGAGCACCCAGCACCCTGAGCACTGAGCACCCAGCACCCTGAGCACTGAGCACCCAGCACCCTGAGTACTGAGCACCCAGCACCCTGAGTACTGAACACCCAGCACCCTGAGCACTGAGCACTGAGCACCCAGCACCCTGAGCACTGAGCACTGAGCACCCAGCACCCTGAGCACTGAGCACCCATCACCCCGAGCACTGAGCACCCAGCACCCTGAGCACCCAGCACCCTGAGCACTGAGCACCCTGAGCACTGAGCACTGAGCACCCAGCACCCTGATTACTGAGGACCCAGCACCCTGAGTACTGAACACCCAGCACCCTGAGCACTGAGCACTGAGCACCCAGCACCCTGAGCACTGAGCACTGAGCACCCAGCACCCTGAGCACTGAGCACCCATCACCCCGAGCACTGAGCACCCAGCACCCTGAGCACCCAGCACCCTGAGCACTGAGCACCCTGAGCACTGAGCACTGAGCACCCAGCACCCTGATTACTGAGGACCCAGCACCCTGAGTACTGAACACCCAGCACCCTGAGCACTGAGCACTGAGCACCCAGCACCCTGAGCACTGAGCAGTGAGCACCCAGCATCCTGAGCACTGAGCACCCATCACCCCGACCACTGAGCACCCAGCACCCTGAGCACCCAGCACCCTGAGCACTGAGCACCCTGAGCACTGAGCACTGAGCACCCAGCACCCTGATTACTGAGCACCCAACACTCTGAGCACTGAGCACCCAGCACGGTGAGTACTGAGCACTGAGCACCCAGCACCCTGAGTACTGAGCACCCAGCACCCCGAGCACTGAGCACCCAGCACCCTGTGTACTGAGCACCGAGCACCCCGAGCACTGAGCACCCAGCACCCTGAGTACTGAGCACCCAGCACCCCGAGAATGAGCACCCAGCACGCCGAGCACTGAGCACCCAGCACCCTGAGCACTGAGCACCCAGCACCCTGAGTACTGAGCACCCAGCACCCCAAGCACTGAGCACCCAGCACCCTGAGTACTGAGCACCCTGAGTACTGAGCTCCCAGCACCCTGAGTACTGAGCACCCTGCACCCCGAGCACTGAGCTCCCTGAGTACTGAGCACCCAGCACCCTGAGTACTGAGCACCCAGCACCCTGAGTACTGAGGACTGAGCACAAAGAGAACTGAGCACCCAGCACCCCGAGGACTGACCACCCAGCACCCTGAGTACTGAGCACCGAGCACCCCGAGCACTGAGCACCCAGCACCCTGAGTACTGAGCACCCAGCACCCTGAGCACTGAGCACCCAGCACCCTGAGTACTGAGCACCCAGCACCCTGAGCACTGAGCACCCAGCACCCTGAGTACTGAGCACCCAGCACCCTGAGCACTGAGCAACCAGCACCCTGAGTACTGAGCACCCATCACAGCGAGCACTGAGCACCCAGCACCCTGAGAATGAGCACCCAGCACCCCGAGTACTGAGCACCGAGCACCCTGAGCACTGAGTACCCAGCACCCTGAGTACTGAGCACCCAGCACCCTGAGCACTGAGCACCCAGCACACTGAGTACTGAGCACCCAGCACCCTGAGCACTGAGCACCCAGCACCCTGAGTACTGAGCATCCAGCACCCCGAGCACTGAGCACCCAGCACCCAGAGCACTGAGCACTGAGCACCCTGAGTACTGAGCACCGAGCACCCCGAGCACTGAGCACCCAGCACCCTGAGCACTGAGCACCCTGAGGACTGAGCACCCAGCACCCTGAGCACTGAGCACCCAGCACCCTGAGCACTGAGCACCCTGAGGACTGAGCACCCAGCACCCTGAGCACTGAGCACCCAGCACCCTGAGCACTGAGGACCGAGCACACTGAGTACTAAGCACCCTGCACCCTGAGTACTGAGCACCCAGCACCCTGAGCACTGAGCACCCAGCACGCTGAGTACTGAGCACTGAGCACCCTGAGTACTGAGCACCGAGCACCCTGAGCACTGAGCACCCAGCACCCTGAGTACTGAGCACCGAGCACCCTGAGCACTGAGCACCCAGCACCCTGAGTACTGAGCACTGAGCACCCTGAGCACTGAGCACCCAGCACCCTGAGTACTGAGCACGGATCACCCTGAGTACTGAGCACCCAGCACTCTGAGCACTGAGCACCCAGCACCCCGAGCACTGAGCACCCAGCACCCCGAGCACTGAGCACCCAGCACCCCGAGCACTGAGCACCCAGCACCCTGAGTACTGAGCACTGAGCACCCTGAGTACTGAGCACCGAGCACCCTGAGTACTGAGCACCCAGCACCCCGAGCACTGAGCACCGAGCACCCTGAGTACTGAGCACCCAGCACCCTGAGCACTGAGCACCCAGCACCCCGAGCACTGAGCACTGAGCACCCTGAGTACTAAGCCCCCAGAACCCTGAGTACTGAGCACCCAGCACCCTGAGTACTGAGCACCCAGCACCCTGAGTACTGAGCACCCAGCGTACTGAGCACCGAGCACCCCGAGCACTGAGCACCTAGCACCCTGAGTACTGAGCACCCAGCACCCTGAGCACTGAGCACCCCGCATCCTGAGTACTAAGCACCGAGCACCCTGAGTACTGAGCACCCAGCACCCTGAGCACTGAACACACAGCACCATTAGTACTGAGCACCCCGAGCACTGAGCACCCAGTACCCTGAGTACTGGGCACCGAGCACCCCGAGAACTGAGCACCCAGCACCCTGAGCACTGAGCACCCAGCACCCCGAGCACTGATCACCGAACACCCTGAGTACTGAGCACCCAGCACCCTGAGCACTGAGCACCCAGCACAACGAGTACTGAGCACAAAGCACCCTGATTACTGAGCACCAAGCACCCCGAGCACTGAGCACCGAGCACCCCAAGCACTGAGCACCCAGCACCCCGAGCACTGAGCACCCAGCACCCTGAGTACTAAGCACCCAGCACCCTGAGTACTGAGCACCCAGCACCCTGAGTACTGAGCACCCAGCACCCTGAGTACTGAGCACCCAGCGTACTGAGCACCGAGCACCCAGAGCACTGAGCACCTAGCACCCTGAGTACTGAGCACCCAGCACCCTGAGCACTGAGCACCCAGCACCCTGAGTACTGAGCACCGAGCACCCTGAGTACTGAGCACCCAGCACCCTGAGTACTGAGCACCCAGCACCCTGAGTACTGAGCACCCAGCGTACTGAGCACCGAGCACCCAGCACCCTGAGTACTGAGCACCCAGCACCCTGAGCACTGAGCACCCAGCACCCTGAGCACTGAGCACCCAGCACCCTGAGTACTGAGCACCCAGCACCCTGAGCACTGAGCACCCAGCACCCTGAGTACTGAGCACCCAGCACCCTGAGCACTGAGCACCCAGCACCCTGAGTACTGAGCACCCAGCACCCTGAGCACTGAGCAACCAGCACCCTGAGTACTGAGCACCCATCACAGCGAGCACTGAGCACCCAGCACCCTGAGAATGAGCACCCAGCACCCCGAGTACTGAGCACCGAGCACCCTGAGCACTGAGTACCCAGCACCCTGAGTACTGAGCACCCAGCACCCTGAGCACTGAGCACCCAGCACACTGAGTACTGAGCACCCAGCACCCTGAGCACTGAGCACCCAGCACCCTGAGTACTGAGCATCCAGCACCCCGAGCACTGAGCACCCAGCACCCAGAGCACTGAGCACTGAGCACCCTGAGTACTGAGCACCGAGCACCCCGAGCACTGAGCACCCAGCACCCTGAGCACTGAGCACCCTGAGGACTGAGCACCCAGCACCCTGAGCACTGAGCACCCAGCACCCTGAGCACTGAGCACCCTGAGGACTGAGCACCCAGCACCCTGAGCACTGAGCACCCAGCACCCTGAGCACTGAGGACCGAGCACACTGAGTACTAAGCACCCTGCACCCTGAGTACTGAGCACCCAGCACCCTGAGCACTGAGCACCCAGCACGCTGAGTACTGAGCACTGAGCACCCTGAGTACTGAGCACCGAGCACCCTGAGCACTGAGCACCCAGCACCCTGAGTACTGAGCACCGAGCACCCTGAGCACTGAGCACCCAGCACCCTGAGTACTGAGCACTGAGCACCCTGAGCACTGAGCACCCAGCACCCTGAGTACTGAGCACGGATCACCCTGAGTACTGAGCACCCAGCACTCTGAGCACTGAGCACCCAGCACCCCGAGCACTGAGCACCCAGCACCCCGAGCACTGAGCACCCAGCACCCCGAGCACTGAGCACCCAGCACCCCGAGCACTGAGCACCCAGCACCCTGAGTACTGAGCACTGAGCACCCTGAGTACTGAGCACCGAGCACCCTGAGTACTGAGCACCCAGCACCCCGAGCACTGAGCACCGAGCACCCTGAGTACTGAGCACCCAGCACCCTGAGCACTGAGCACCCAGCACCCCGAGCACTGAGCACTGAGCACCCTGAGTACTAAGCCCCCAGAACCCTGAGTACTGAGCACCCAGCACCCTGAGTACTGAGCACCCAGCACCCTGAGTACTGAGCACCCAGCGTACTGAGCACCGAGCACCCCGAGCACTGAGCACCTAGCACCCTGAGTACTGAGCACCCAGCACCCTGAGCACTGAGCACCCCGCATCCTGAGTACTAAGCACCGAGCACCCTGAGTACTGAGCACCCAGCACCCTGAGCACTGAACACACAGCACCATTAGTACTGAGCACCCCGAGCACTGAGCACCCAGTACCCTGAGTACTGAGCACCGAGCACCCCGAGAACTGAGCACCCAGCACCCTGAGCACTGAGCACCCAGCACCCCGAGCACTGAGCACCGAACACCCTGAGTACTGAGCACCCAGCACCCTGAGCACTGAGCACCCAGCACAACGAGTACTGAGCACAAAGCACCCTGATTACTGAGCACCAAGCACCCCGAGCACTGAGCACCGAGCACCCCAAGCACTGAGCACCCAGCACCCCGAGCACTGAGCACCCAGCACCCTGAGTACTAAGCACCCAGCACCCTGAGTACTGAGCACCCAGCACCCTGAGTACTGAGCACCCAGCACCCTGAGTACTGAGCACCCAGCGTACTGAGCACCGAGCACCCCGAGCACTGAGCACCTAGCACCCTGAGTACTGAGCACCCAGCACCCTGAGCACTGAGCACCCAGCACCCTGAGTACTGAGCACCGAGCACCCTGAGTACTGAGCACCCAGCACCCTGAGTACTGAGCACCCAGCACCCTGAGTACTGAGCACCCAGCGTACTGAGCACCGAGCACCCCGAGCACTGAGCACCTAGCACCCTGAGTACTGAGCACCCAGCACCCTGAGCACTGAGCACCCAGCACCCTGAGTACTGAGCACCGAGCACCCTGAGTACTGAGCACCCAGCACCCTGAGTACTGAGCACCCAGCACCCTGAGTACTGAGCACCCAGCGTACTGAGCACCGAGCACCCAGCACCCTGAGTACTGAGCACCCAGCACCCTGAGCACTGAGCACCCAGCACCCTGAGCACTGAGCACCCAGCACCCTGAGTACTGAGCACCCAGCACCCTGAGCACTGAGCACCCAGCACCCTGAGTACTGAGCACCCAGCACCCTGAGCACTGAGCACCCAGCACCCTGAGTACTGAGCACCCAGCACCCTGAGCACTGAGCAACCAGCACCCTGAGTACTGAGCACCCATCACAGCGAGCACTGAGCACCCAGCACCCTGAGAATGAGCACCCAGCACCCCGAGTACTGAGCACCGAGCACCCTGAGCACTGAGTACCGAGCACCCTGAGTACTGAGCAATGAGCACCCAGCACCCCGAGCACTGAGCACCCAGCACCCTGAGCCCTGAGCACCCAGCACCCGAGTACTGAGCACCCAGCACCCAGAGTATTGAGCACCCAGCTCCCTGAGTACTGAGCACCCAGCACCCCGAGTACTGAGCACTGAGTACCCTGAGTACTGAGCACACAGCACCCCGAGCACTGAGCACCGAGCACCCTGAGTACTGAGCACTGAGTACCCAGTACCCCGAGCACTGAGACCCAGCACCCTGTGTACTGAGGACTGAGTACCCAGTACCCCGAGCACTGAGACCCAGCACCCTGAGCACTGAGCACCCAGCACCCCGAGAACTGAGCACCCAGCACCCCTAGCACTGTGCACCCAGCACCCTGAGCACTGAGCACCGAGCACCCTGAGTACTGAGCACCCAGCACCCTGAGTACTGAGCACCCAGCACCCTGAGCACTGAGCACCCAGCACCCTGAGCACTGAGCATCCAGCACCCTGAGTACTGAGCACCCAGCACCCTGAGTACTGAACACCCAGCATACCGAGCACTGAGCACCCAGCACCCTGAGCACTGAGCACCGAGCACCCTGAGTACTGAGCACCCAGCACCCTGAGTACTGAGCACCCAGCACCCTGAGCACTGAGCACCCAGCACCCTGAGCACTGAGCACCCAGCACCCTGAGTACTGAGCACCCAGCACCCTGAGTACTGAACACCCAGCACCCTGAGCACTGAGCACTGAGCACCCAGCACCCTGAGCACTGAGCACTGAGCACCCAGCACCCTGAGCACTGAGCACCCATCACCCCGAGCACTGAGCACCCAGCACCCTGAGCACCCAGCACCCTGAGCACTGAGCACCCTGAGCACTGAGCACTGAGCACCCAGCACCCTGATTACTGAGGACCCAGCACCCTGAGTACTGAACACCCAGCACCCTGAGCACTGAGCACTGAGCACCCAGCACCCTGAGCACTGAGCAGTGAGCACCCAGCATCCTGAGCACTGAGCACCCATCACCCCGAGCACTGAGCACCCAGCACCCTGAGCACCCAGCACCCTGAGCACTGAGCACCCTGAGCACTGAGCACTGAGCACCCAGCACCCTGATTACTGAGCACCCAACACTCTGAGCACTGAGCACCCAGCACGGTGAGTACTGAGCACTGAGCACCCAGCACCCTGAGTACTGAGCACCCAGCACCCCGAGCACTGAGCACCCAGCACCCTGTGTACTGAGCACCGAGCACCCCGAGCACTGAGCACCCAGCACCCTGAGTACTGAGCACCCAGCACCCCGAGAATGAGCACCCAGCACGCCGAGCACTGAGCACCCAGCACCCTGAGCACTGAGCACCCAGCACCCTGAGTACTGAGCACCCAGCACCCCAAGCACTGAGCACCCAGCACCCTGAGTACTGAGCACCCTGAGTACTGAGCTCCCAGCACCCTGAGTACTGAGCACCCTGCACCCCGAGCAATGAGCTCCCTGAGTACTGAGCACCGAGCACCCTGAGTACTGAGCACCCAGCACCCTGAGTACTGAGGACTGAGCACAAAGAGAACTGAGCACCCAGCACCCCGAGGACTGACCACCAAGCACCCTGAGTACTGAGCACCGAGCACCCCGAGCACTGAGCACCCAGCACCCTGAGCACTGAGCACCCAGCACCCTGAGCACTGAGCACCCAGTACCCTGAGCACTGAGCACCCAGCACCCCGAGCACTGAGCACCCAGCACCCTGAGCACCCAGCAGCCTGAGCACTGAGCACACTGAGCACTGAGCACTGAGCACAGAGCACCCTGAGTACTGAGCACCCAACACTCTGAGCACTGAGCACCCAGCACCCTGAGTACTGAGCACCGAGCACCCTGAGTACTGAGCACCCAGCACCCTGAGTACTGAGCACCCAGCGCCCTGAGTACTGAGCACCCAGCGTACTGAGCACCGAGCACCCAGCACCCTGAGTACTGAGCACTGAGCACCCAGAGAACTGAGCACCCAGCACCCAGAGGACTGAGCACCCAGCACCCTGTGCACTGAGCACTGAGCATCCAGCACCCCGAGCACTGAGCACCCTGAGCTCTTAGCACCCTGAGTACTGAGCACCCAGAACCCTGAGTACTGAGCACCCAGCACCCTGAGCACTGAGCACCCAGCACCCTGAGTACTGAGCACCGAGCACCCCGAGCACTGAGCACCCAGCACCCTGAGTACTGAGCCCCGAGCTCCCCGAGCACTGAGCACCCTGAGTACTGAGCACCCAGCACCCTGAGTACTGAGCACCGAGCACCCCGAGCACTGAGCACCCTGCACCCCGAGCACTGAGCACCCAGCACCCTGAGTACTGAGCACCCAGCACCCTGAGAATGAGTACCGTGAGCACTGAGTACCCAGCACCGTGAGTACTGAGCACCGAGCACCCTGAGCACTGAGCACCCAGCACCCTGAGTACTGAGCACCCAGCACCCTGAGTACTGAGCACCCAGCACCCCGAGCACTGAGCACCGAACACCCTGAGTACTGAGCACCCAGCACCCTGAGCACTGAGCACCCATCACCCCGAGCACTGAGCACCCAGCACCCTGAGCACCCAGCACCCTGAGCACTGAGCAGTGAGCACCCAGCATCCTGAGCACTGAGCACCCATCACCCCGAGCACTGAGCACCCAGCACCCTGAGCACCCAGCACCCTGAGCACTGAGCACCCTGAGCACTGAGCACTGAGCACCCAGCACCCTGATTACTGAGCACCCAACACTCTGAGCACTGAGCACCCAGCACGGTGAGTACTGAGCACTGAGCACCCAGCACCCTGAGTACTGAGCACCCAGCACCCCGAGCACTGAGCACCCAGCACCCTGTGTACTGAGCACCGAGCACCCCGAGCACTGAGCACCCAGCACCCTGAGTACTGAGCACCCAGCACCCCGAGAATGAGCACCCAGCACGCCGAGCACTGAGCACCCAGCACCCTGAGCACTGAGCACCCAGCACCCTGAGTACTGAGCACCCAGCACCCCAAGCACTGAGCACCCAGCACCCTGAGTACTGAGCACCCTGAGTACTGAGCTCCCAGCACCCTGAGTACTGAGCACCCTGCACCCCGAGCAATGAGCTCCCTGAGTACTGAGCACCGAGCACCCTGAGTACTGAGCACCCAGCACCCTGAGTACTGAGGACTGAGCACAAAGAGAACTGAGCACCCAGCACCCCGAGGACTGACCACCAAGCACCCTGAGTACTGAGCACCGAGCACCCCGAGCACTGAGCACCCAGCACCCTGAGCACTGAGCACCCAGCACCCTGAGCACTGAGCACCCAGTACCCTGAGCACTGAGCACCCAGCACCCCGAGCACTGAGCACCCAGCACCCTGAGCACCCAGCAGCCTGAGCACTGAGCACACTGAGCACTGAGCACTGAGCACAGAGCACCCTGAGTACTGAGCACCCAACACTCTGAGCACTGAGCACCCAGCACCCTGAGTACTGAGCACCGAGCACCCTGAGTACTGAGCACCCAGCACCCTGAGTACTGAGCACCCAGCGCCCTGAGTACTGAGCACCCAGCGTACTGAGCACCGAGCACCCAGCACCCTGAGTACTGAGCACTGAGCACCCAGAGAACTGAGCACCCAGCACCCAGAGGACAGAGCACCCAGCACCCTGTGCACTGAGCACTGAGCATCCAGCACCCCGAGCACTGAGCACCCTGAGCTCTTAGCACCCTGAGTACTGAGCACCCAGAACCCTGAGTACTGAGCACCCAGCACCCTGAGCACTGAGCACCCAGCACCCTGAGTACTGAGCACCGAGCACCCCGAGCACTGAGCACCCAGCACCCTGAGTACTGAGCCCCGAGCTCCCCGAGCACTGAGCACCCTGAGTACTGAGCACCCAGCACCCTGAGTACTGAGCACCGAGCACCCCGAGCACTGAGCACCCTGCACCCCGAGCACTGAGCACCCAGCACCCTGAGTACTGAGCACCCAGCACCCTGAGAATGAGTACCGTGAGCACTGAGTACCCAGCACCGTGAGTACTGAGCACCGAGCACCCTGAGCACTGAGCACCCAGCACCCTGAGTACTGAGCACCCAGCACCCTGAGTACTGAGCACCCAGCACCCCGAGCACTGAGCACCGAACACCCTGAGTACTGAGCACCCAGCACCCTGAGCACTGAGCACCCAGCACAACGAGTACTGAGCACAAAGCACCCTGATTACTGAGCACCAAGCACCCCGAGCACTGAGCACCGAGCACCCCAAGCACTGAGCACCCAGCACCCCGAGCACTGAGCACCCAGCACCCTGAGTACTGAGCACCCAGCGTACTGAGCACCGAGCACCCAGCACCCTGAGTACTGAGCACCCAGCACCCTGAGCACTGAGCACCCAGCACCCTGAGCACTGAGCACCCAGCACCCTGAGTACTGAGCACACAGCACCCTGAGCACTGAGCACCCAGCACCCTGAGTACTGAGCACCCAGCACCCTGAGCACTGAGCACCCAGCACCCTGAGTACTGAGCACCCAGCACCCTGAGCACTGAGCAACCAGCACCCTGAGTACTGAGCACCCATCACAGCGAGCACTGAGCACCCAGCACCCTGAGAATGAGCACCCAGCACCCCGAGTACTGAGCACCGAGCACCCTGAGCACTGAGTACCCAGCACCCTGAGTACTGAGCACCCAGCACCCTGAGCACTGAGCACCCAGCACACTGAGTACTGAGCACCCAGCACCCTGAGCACTGAGCACCCAGCACCCTGAGTACTGAGCATCCAGCAAGCCGAGCACTGAGCACCCAGCACCCAGAGCACTGAGCACTGAGCACCCTGAGTACTGAGCACCGAGCACCCCGAGCACTGAGCACCCAGCACCCTGAGCACTGAGCACCCTGAGGACTGAGCACCCAGCACCCTGAGCACTGAGCACCCAGCACCCTGAGCACTGAGCACCCTGAGGACTGAGCACCCAGCACCCTGAGCACTGAGCACCCAGCACCCTGAGCACTGAGGACCGAGCACACTGAGAACTAAGCACCCTGCACCCTGAGTACTGAGCACCCAGCACCCTGAGCACTGAGCACCCAGCACGCTGAGTACTGAGCACTGAGCACCCTGAGTACTGAGCACCGAGCACCCTGAGCACTGAGCACCCAGCACCCTGAGTACTGAGCACCGAGCACCCTGAGCACTGAGCACCCAGCACCCTGAGTACTGAGCACTGAGCACCCTGAGCACTGAGCACCCAGCACCCTGAGTACTGAGCACGGATCACCCTGAGTACTGAGCACCCAGCACTCTGAGCACTGAGCACCCAGCACCCCGAGCACTGAGCACCCAGCACCCCGAGCACTGAGCACCCAGCACCCCGAGCACTGAGCACCCAGCACCCTGAGTACTGAGCACTGAGCACCCTGAGTACTGAGCACCGAGCACCCTGAGTACTGAGCACCCAGCACCCCGAGCACTGAGCACCGAGCACCCTGAGTACTGAGCACCCAGCACCCTGAGCACTGAGCACCCAGCACCCCAAGCACTGAGCACTGAGCACCCTGAGTACTAAGCCCCCAGAACCCTGAGTACTGAGCACCCAGCACCCTGAGTACTGAGCACCCAGCGTACTGAGCACCGAGCACCCAGAGCACTGAGCACCTAGCACCCTGAGTACTGAGCACCCAGCACCCTGAGCACTGAGCACCCAGCACCCTGAGTACTGAGCACCGAGCACCCTGAGTACTGAGCACCCAGCACCCTGAGTACTGAGCACCCAGCACCCTGAGTACTGAGCACCCAGCGTACTGAGCACCGAGCACCCAGCACCCTGAGTACTGAGCACCCAGCACCCTGAGCACTGAGCACCCAGCACCCTGAGCACTGAGCACCCAGCACCCTGAGTACTGAGCACCCAGCACCCTGAGCACTGAGCACCCAGCACCCTGAGTACTGAGCACCCAGCACCCTGAGCACTGAGCACCCAGCACCCTGAGTACTGAGCACCCAGCACCCTGAGCACTGAGCAACCAGCACCCTGAGTACTGAGCACCCATCACAGCGAGCACTGAGCACCCAGCACCCTGAGAATGAGCACCCAGCACCCCGAGTACTGAGCACCGAGCACCCTGAGCACTGAGTACCCAGCACCCTGAGTACTGAGCACCCAGCACCCTGAGCACTGAGCACCCAGCACACTGAGTACTGAGCACCCAGCACCCTGAGCACTGAGCACCCAGCACCCTGAGTACTGAGCATCCAGCACCCCGAGCACTGAGCACCCAGCACCCAGAGCACTGAGCACTGAGCACCCTGAGTACTGAGCACCGAGCACCCCGAGCACTGAGCACCCAGCACCCTGAGCACTGAGCACCCTGAGGACTGAGCGCCCAGCACCCTGAGCACTGAGCACCCAGCACCCTGAGCACTGAGCACCCTGAGGACTGAGCACCCAGCACCCTGAGCACTGAGCACCCAGCACCCTGAGCACTGAGGACCGAGCACACTGAGTACTAAGCACCCTGCACCCTGAGTACTGAGCACCCAGCACCCTGAGCACTGAGCACCCAGCACGCTGAGTACTGAGCACTGAGCACCCTGAGTACTGAGCACCGAGCACCCTGAGCACTGAGCACCCAGCACCCTGAGTACTGAGCACCGAGCACCCTGAGCACTGAGCACCCAGCACCCTGAGTACTGAGCACTGAGCACCCTGAGCACTGAGCACCCAGCACCCTGAGTACTGAGCACGGATCACCCTGAGTACTGAGCACCCAGCACTCTGAGCACTGAGCACCCAGCACCCCGAGCACTGAGCACCCAGCACCCCGAGCACTGAGCACCCAGCACCCCGAGCACTGAGCACCCAGCACCCCGAGCACTGAGCACCCAGCACCCTGAGTACTGAGCACTGAGCACCCTGAGTACTGAGCACCGAGCACCCTGAGTACTGAGCACCCAGCACCCCGAGCACTGAGCACCGAGCACCCTGAGTACTGAGCACCCAGCACCCTGAGCACTGAGCACCCAGCACCCCGAGCACTGAGCACTGAGCACCCTGAGTACTAAGCCCCCAGAACCCTGAGTACTGAGCACCCAGCACCCTGAGTACTGAGCACCCAGCACCCTGAGTACTGAGCACCCAGCGTACTGAGCACCGAGCACCCCGAGCACTGAGCACCTAGCACCCTGAGTACTGAGCACCCAGCACCCTGAGCACTGAGCACCCCGCATCCTGAGTACTAAGCACCGAGCACCCTGAGTACTGAGCACCCAGCACCCTGAGCACTGAACACACAGCACCATTAGTACTGAGCACCCCGAGCACTGAGCACCCAGTACCCTGAGTACTGAGCACCGAGCACCCCGAGAACTGAGCACCCAGCACCCTGAGCACTGAGCACCCAGCACCCCGAGCACTGAGCACCGAACACCCTGAGTACTGAGCACCCAGCACCCTGAGCACTGAGCACCCAGCACAACGAGTACTGAGCACAAAGCACCCTGATTACTGAGCACCAAGCACCCCGAGCACTGAGCACCGAGCACCCCAAGCACTGAGCACCCAGCACCCCGAGCACTGAGCACCCAGCACCCTGAGTACTAAGCACCCAGCACCCTGAGTACTGAGCACCCAGCACCCTGAGTACTGAGCACCCAGCACCCTGAGTACTGAGCACCCAGCGTACTGAGCACCGAGCACCCCGAGCACTGAGCACCTAGCACCCTGAGTACTGAGCACCCAGCACCCTGAGCACTGAGCACCCAGCACCCTGAGTACTGAGCACCGAGCACCCTGAGTACTGAGCACCCAGCACCCTGAGTACTGAGCACCCAGCACCCTGAGTACTGAGCACCCAGCGTACTGAGCACCGAGCACCCCGAGCACTGAGCACCTAGCACCCTGAGTACTGAGCACCCAGCACCCTGAGCACTGAGCACCCAGCACCCTGAGTACTGAGCACCGAGCACCCTGAGTACTGAGCACCCAGCACCCTGAGTACTGAGCACCCAGCACCCTGAGTACTGAGCACCCAGCGTACTGAGCACCGAGCACCCAGCACCCTGAGTACTGAGCACCCAGCACCCTGAGCACTGAGCACCCAGCACCCTGAGCACTGAGCACCCAGCACCCTGAGTACTGAGCACCCAGCACCCTGAGCACTGAGCACCCAGCACCCTGAGTACTGAGCACCCAGCACCCTGAGCACTGAGCACCCAGCACCCTGAGTACTGAGCACCCAGCACCCTGAGCACTGAGCAACCAGCACCCTGAGTACTGAGCACCCATCACAGCGAGCACTGAGCACCCAGCACCCTGAGAATGAGCACCCAGCACCCCGAGTACTGAGCACCGAGCACCCTGAGCACTGAGTACCGAGCACCCTGAGTACTGAGCAATGAGCACCCAGCACCCCGAGCACTGAGCACCCAGCACCCTGAGCCCTGAGCACCCAGCACCCGAGTACTGAGCACCCAGCACCCAGAGTATTGAGCACCCAGCTCCCTGAGTACTGAGCACCCAGCACCCCGAGTACTGAGCACTGAGTACCCTGAGTACTGAGCACACAGCACCCCGAGCACTGAGCACCGAGCACCCTGAGTACTGAGCACTGAGTACCCAGTACCCCGAGCACTGAGACCCAGCACCCTGTGTACTGAGGACTGAGTACCCAGTACCCCGAGCACTGAGACCCAGCACCCTGAGCACTGAGCACCCAGCACCCCGAGAACTGAGCACCCAGCACCCCTAGCACTGTGCACCCAGCACCCTGAGCACTGAGCACCGAGCACCCTGAGTACTGAGCACCCAGCACCCTGAGTACTGAGCACCCAGCACCCTGAGCACTGAGCACCCAGCACCCTGAGCACTGAGCATCCAGCACCCTGAGTACTGAGCACCCAGCACCCTGAGTACTGAACACCCAGCATACCGAGCACTGAGCACCCAGCACCCTGAGCACTGAGCACCGAGCACCCTGAGTACTGAGCACCCAGCACCCTGAGTACTGAGCACCCAGCACCCTGAGCACTGAGCACCCAGCACCCTGAGCACTGAGCACCCAGCACCCTGAGTACTGAGCACCCAGCACCCTGAGTACTGAACACCCAGCACCCTGAGCACTGAGCACTGAGCACCCAGCACCCTGAGCACTGAGCACTGAGCACCCAGCACCCTGAGCACTGAGCACCCATCACCCCGAGCACTGAGCACCCAGCACCCTGAGCACCCAGCACCCTGAGCACTGAGCACCCTGAGCACTGAGCACTGAGCACCCAGCACCCTGATTACTGAGGACCCAGCACCCTGAGTACTGAACACCCAGCACCCTGAGCACTGAGCACTGAGCACCCAGCACCCTGAGCACTGAGCAGTGAGCACCCAGCATCCTGAGCACTGAGCACCCATCACCCCGAGCACTGAGCACCCAGCACCCTGAGCACCCAGCACCCTGAGCACTGAGCACCCTGAGCACTGAGCACTGAGCACCCAGCACCCTGATTACTGAGCACCCAACACTCTGAGCACTGAGCACCCAGCACGGTGAGTACTGAGCACTGAGCACCCAGCACCCTGAGTACTGAGCACCCAGCACCCCGAGCACTGAGCACCCAGCACCCTGTGTACTGAGCACCGAGCACCCCGAGCACTGAGCACCCAGCACCCTGAGTACTGAGCACCCAGTACCCCGAGAATGAGCACCCAGCACGCCGAGCACTGAGCACCCAGCACCCTGAGCACTGAGCACCCAGCACCCTGAGTACTGAGCACCCAGCACCCCAAGCACTGAGCACCCAGCACCCTGAGTACTGAGCACCCTGAGTACTGAGCTCCCAGCACCCTGAGTACTGAGCACCCTGCACCCCGAGCAATGAGCTCCCTGAGTACTGAGCACCGAGCACCCTGAGTACTGAGCACCCAGCACCCTGAGTACTGAGGACTGAGCACAAAGAGAACTGAGCACCCAGCACCCCGAGGACTGACCACCAAGCACCCTGAGTACTGAGCACCGAGCACCCCGAGCACTGAGCACCCAGCACCCTGAGCACTGAGCACCCAGCACCCTGAGCACTGAGCACCCAGTACCCTGAGCACTGAGCACCCAGCACCCCGAGCACTGAGCACCCAGCACCCTGAGCACCCAGCAGCCTGAGCACTGAGCACACTGAGCACTGAGCACTGAGCACAGAGCACCCTGAGTACTGAGCACCCAACACTCTGAGCACTGAGCACCCAGCACCCTGAGTACTGAGCACCGAGCACCCTGAGTACTGAGCACCCAGCACCCTGAGTACTGAGCACCCAGCGCCCTGAGTACTGAGCACCCAGCGTACTGAGCACCGAGCACCCAGCACCCTGAGTACTGAGCACTGAGCACCCAGAGAACTGAGCACCCAGCACCCAGAGGACTGAGCACCCAGCACCCTGTGCACTGAGCACTGAGCATCCAGCACCCCGAGCACTGAGCACCCTGAGCTCTTAGCACCCTGAGTACTGAGCACCCAGAACCCTGAGTACTGAGCACCCAGCACCCTGAGCACTGAGCACCCAGCACCCTGAGTACTGAGCACCGAGCACCCCGAGCACTGAGCACCCAGCACCCTGAGTACTGAGCCCCGAGCTCCCCGAGCACTGAGCACCCTGAGTACTGAGCACCCAGCACCCTGAGTACTGAGCACCGAGCACCCCGAGCACTGAGCACCCTGCACCCCGAGCACTGAGCACCCAGCACCCTGAGTACTGAGCACCCAGCACCCTGAGAATGAGTACCGTGAGCACTGAGTACCCAGCACCGTGAGTACTGAGCACCGAGCACCCTGAGCACTGAGCACCCAGCACCCTGAGTACTGAGCACCCAGCACCCTGAGTACTGAGCACCCAGCACCCCGAGCACTGAGCACCGAACACCCTGAGTACTGAGCACCCAGCACCCTGAGCACTGAGCACCCATCACCCCGAGCACTGAGCACCCAGCACCCTGAGCACCCAGCACCCTGAGCACTGAGCAGTGAGCACCCAGCATCCTGAGCACTGAGCACCCATCACCCCGAGCACTGAGCACCCAGCACCCTGAGCACCCAGCACCCTGAGCACTGAGCACCCTGAGCACTGAGCACTGAGCACCCAGCACCCTGATTACTGAGCACCCAACACTCTGAGCACTGAGCACCCAGCACGGTGAGTACTGAGCACTGAGCACCCAGCACCCTGAGTACTGAGCACCCAGCACCCCGAGCACTGAGCACCCAGCACCCTGTGTACTGAGCACCGAGCACCCCGAGCACTGAGCACCCAGCACCCTGAGTACTGAGCACCCAGCACCCCGAGAATGAGCACCCAGCACGCCGAGCACTGAGCACCCAGCACCCTGAGCACTGAGCACCCAGCACCCTGAGTACTGAGCACCCAGCACCCCAAGCACTGAGCACCCAGCACCCTGAGTACTGAGCACCCTGAGTACTGAGCTCCCAGCACCCTGAGTACTGAGCACCCTGCACCCCGAGCAATGAGCTCCCTGAGTACTGAGCACCGAGCACCCTGAGTACTGAGCACCCAGCACCCTGAGTACTGAGGACTGAGCACAAAGAGAACTGAGCACCCAGCACCCCGAGGACTGACCACCAAGCACCCTGAGTACTGAGCACCGAGCACCCCGAGCACTGAGCACCCAGCACCCTGAGCACTGAGCACCCAGCACCCTGAGCACTGAGCACCCAGTACCCTGAGCACTGAGCACCCAGCACCCCGAGCACTGAGCACCCAGCACCCTGAGCACCCAGCAGCCTGAGCACTGAGCACACTGAGCACTGAGCACTGAGCACAGAGCACCCTGAGTACTGAGCACCCAACACTCTGAGCACTGAGCACCCAGCACCCTGAGTACTGAGCACCGAGCACCCTGAGTACTGAGCACCCAGCACCCTGAGTACTGAGCACCCAGCGCCCTGAGTACTGAGCACCCAGCGTACTGAGCACCGAGCACCCAGCACCCTGAGTACTGAGCACTGAGCACCCAGAGAACTGAGCACCCAGCACCCAGAGGACAGAGCACCCAGCACCCTGTGCACTGAGCACTGAGCATCCAGCACCCCGAGCACTGAGCACCCTGAGCTCTTAGCACCCTGAGTACTGAGCACCCAGAACCCTGAGTACTGAGCACCCAGCACCCTGAGCACTGAGCACCCAGCACCCTGAGTACTGAGCACCGAGCACCCCGAGCACTGAGCACCCAGCACCCTGAGTACTGAGCCCCGAGCTCCCCGAGCACTGAGCACCCTGAGTACTGAGCACCCAGCACCCTGAGTACTGAGCACCGAGCACCCCGAGCACTGAGCACCCTGCACCCCGAGCACTGAGCACCCAGCACCCTGAGTACTGAGCACCCAGCACCCTGAGAATGAGTACCGTGAGCACTGAGTACCCAGCACCGTGAGTACTGAGCACCGAGCACCCTGAGCACTGAGCACCCAGCACCCTGAGTACTGAGCACCCAGCACCCTGAGTACTGAGCACCCAGCACCCCGAGCACTGAGCACCGAACACCCTGAGTACTGAGCACCCAGCACCCTGAGCACTGAGCACCCAGCACAACGAGTACTGAGCACAAAGCACCCTGATTACTGAGCACCAAGCACCCCGAGCACTGAGCACCGAGCACCCCAAGCACTGAGCACCCAGCACCCCGAGCACTGAGCACCCAGCACCCTGAGTACTAAGCACCCAGCACCCTGAGTACTGAGCACCCAGCACCCTGAGTACTGAGCACCCAGCACCCTGAGTACTGAGCACCCAGCGTACTGAGCACCGAGCACCCCGAGCACTGAGCACCTAGCACCCTGAGTACTGAGCACCCAGCACCCTGAGCACTGAGCACCCAGCACCCTGAGTACTGAGCACCGAGCACCCTGAGTACTGAGCACCCAGCACCCTGAGTACTGAGCACCCAGCACCCTGAGTACTGAGCACCCAGCGTACTGAGCACCGAGCACCCAGCACCCTGAGTACTGAGCACCCAGCACCCTGAGCACTGAGCACCCAGCACCCTGAGCACTGAGCACCCAGCACCCTGAGTACTGAGCACCCAGCACCCTGAGCACTGAGCACCCAGCACCCTGAGTACTGAGCACCCAGCACCCTGAGCACTGAGCACCCAGCACCCTGAGTACTGAGCACCCAGCACCCTGAGCACTGAGCAACCAGCACCCTGAGTACTGAGCACCCATCACAGCGAGCACTGAGCACCCAGCACCCTGAGAATGAGCACCCAGCACCCCGAGTACTGAGCACCGAGCACCCTGAGCACTGAGTACCCAGCACCCTGAGTACTGAGCACCCAGCACCCTGAGCACTGAGCACCCAGCACACTGAGTACTGAGCACCCAGCACCCTGAGCACTGAGCACCCAGCACCCTGAGTACTGAGCATCCAGCAAGCCGAGCACTGAGCACCCAGCACCCAGAGCACTGAGCACTGAGCACCCTGAGTACTGAGCACCGAGCACCCCGAGCACTGAGCACCCAGCACCCTGAGCACTGAGCACCCTGAGGACTGAGCACCCAGCACCCTGAGCACTGAGCACCCAGCACCCTGAGCACTGAGCACCCTGAGGACTGAGCACCCAGCACCCTGAGCACTGAGCACCCAGCACCCTGAGCACTGAGGACCGAGCACACTGAGAACTAAGCACCCTGCACCCTGAGTACTGAGCACCCAGCACCCTGAGCACTGAGCACCCAGCACGCTGAGTACTGAGCACTGAGCACCCTGAGTACTGAGCACCGAGCACCCTGAGCACTGAGCACCCAGCACCCTGAGTACTGAGCACCGAGCACCCTGAGCACTGAGCACCCAGCACCCTGAGTACTGAGCACTGAGCACCCTGAGCACTGAGCACCCAGCACCCTGAGTACTGAGCACGGATCACCCTGAGTACTGAGCACCCAGCACTCTGAGCACTGAGCACCCAGCACCCCGAGCACTGAGCACCCAGCACCCCGAGCACTGAGCACCCAGCACCCCGAGCACTGAGCACCCAGCACCCTGAGTACTGAGCACTGAGCACCCTGAGTACTGAGCACCGAGCACCCTGAGTACTGAGCACCCAGCACCCCGAGCACTGAGCACCGAGCACCCTGAGTACTGAGCACCCAGCACCCTGAGCACTGAGCACCCAGCACCCCAAGCACTGAGCACTGAGCACCCTGAGTACTAAGCCCCCAGAACCCTGAGTACTGAGCACCCAGCACCCTGAGTACTGAGCACCCAGCACCCTGAGTACTGAGCACCCAGCGTACTGAGCACCGAGCACCCCGAGCACTGAGCACCTAGCACCCTGAGTACTGAGCACCCAGCACCCTGAGCACTGAGCACCCCGCATCCTGAGTACTAAGCACCGAGCACCCTGAGTACTGAGCACCCAGCACCCTGAGCACTGAACACACAGCACCATTAGTACTGAGCACCCCGAGCACTGAGCACCCAGTACCCTGAGTACTGAGCACCGAGCACCCCGAGAACTGAGCACCCAGCACCCTGAGCACTGAGCACCCAGCACCCCGAGCACTGAGCACCGAACACCCTGAGTACTGAGCACCCAGCACCCTGAGCACTGAGCACCCAGCACAACGAGTACTGAGCACAAAGCACCCTGATTACTGAGCACCAAGCACCCCGAGCACTGAGCACCGAGCACCCCAAGCACTGAGCACCCAGCACCCCGAGCACTGAGCACCCAGCACCCTGAGTACTAAGCACCCAGCACCCTGAGTACTGAGCACCCAGCACCCTGAGTACTGAGCACCCAGCACCCTGAGTACTGAGCACCCAGCGTACTGAGCACCGAGCACCCCGAGGACTGAGCACCTAGCACCCTGAGTACTGAGCACCCAGCACCCTGAGCACTGAGCACCCAGCACCCTGAGTACTGAGCACCGAGCACCCTGAGTACTGAGCACCCAGCACCCTGAGTACTGAGCACCCAGCACCCTGAGTACTGAGCACCCAGCGTACTGAGCACCGAGCACCCAGCACCCTGAGTACTGAGCACCCAGCACCCTGAGCACTGAGCACCCAGCACCCTGAGCACTGAGCACCCAGCACCCTGAGTACTGAGCACCCAGCACCCTGAGCACTGAGCACCCAGCACCCTGAGTACTGAGCACCCAGCCCCCTGAGCACTGAGCACCCAGCACCCTGAGTACTGAGCACCCAGCACCCTGAGCACTGAGCACCCAGCACACTGAGTACTGAGCACCCAGCACCCTGAGCACTGAGCACCCAGCACCCTGAGTACTGAGCATCCAGCACCCCGAGCACTGAGCACCCAGCACCCAGAGCACTGAGCACTGAGCACCCTGAGTACTGAGCACCGAGCACCCCGAGCACTGAGCACCCAGCACCCTGAGCACTGAGCACCCTGAGGACTGAGCACCCAGCACCCTGAGCACTGAGCACCCAGCACCCTGAGCACTGAGCACCCTGAGGACTGAGCACCCAGCACCCTGAGCACTGAGCACCCAGCACCCTGAGTACTGAGCAGCGATCACCTGAGCACTGAGCACCCAGCACCCCGAGCACTGAGCACCCAGCACCCTGAGCACTGAGCACCGAGCACCCTGAGTACTGAGCACTGAGCACCCTGAGCACTGAGCACCCTGCACCCTGAGTACTGAGCACCCAGCACCCTGAGCACTGAGGACCGAGCACACTGAGTACTAAGCACCCTGCACCCTGAGTACTGAGCACCCAGCACCCTGAGCACTGAGCACCCAGCACGCTGAGTACTGAGCACTGAGCACCCTGAGTACTGAGCACCGAGCACCCTGAGCACTGAGCACCCAGCACCCTGAGTACTGAGCACTGAGCACCCTGAGCACTGAGCACCCAGCACCCTGAGTACTGAGCACGGATCACCCTGAGTACTGAGCACCCAGCACTCTGAGCACTGAGCACCCAGCACCCCGAGCACTGAGCACCCAGCACCCCGAGCACTGAGCACCCAGCACCCCGAGCACTGAGCACCCAGCACCCTGAGTACTGAGCACTGAGCACCCTGAGTACTGAGCACCGAGCACCCTGAGTACTGAGCACCCAGCACCCCGAGCACTGAGCACCGAGCACCCTGAGTACTGAGCACCCAGCACCCTGAGCACTGAGCACCCAGCACCCCGAGCACTGAGCACTGAGCACCCTTAGTACTAAGCCCCCAGAACCCTGAGTACTGAGCACCCAGCACCCTGAGTACTGAGCACCCAGCACCCTGCGTACTGAGCACCCAGCGTACTGAGCACCGAGCACCCCGAGCACTGAGCACCTAGCACCCTGAGTACTGAGCACCCAGCACCCTGAGCACTGAGCACCCAGCATCCTGAGTACTAAGCACCGAGCACTCTGAGTACTGAGCACCCAGCACCCTGAGCACTGAACACACAGCACCATTAGTACTGAGCACCCCGAGCACTGAGCACCCAGTACCCTGAGTACTGAGCACCGAGCACCCCGAGAACTGAGCACCCAGCACCCCGAGCACTGAGCACCCAGCACCCCCAGCACTGAGCATCCAGCACCCTGAGTACTGAGCACCCAGCACCCTGAGTACTGAGCAACCAACACCCCGAGCACTGAGCACCCAGCACCCTGAGCACTGAGCACCCAGCACCCTGAGCACTGAGCACCCAGCACCCCTACCCCTGAGCACCCAGCACCCTGAGTACTGAGCACTGAGCACCCAGCACCCCGAGCACTGAGCCCCCAGCACCTTGAGTACTGAGCACTGAGCACCTAGCACCCCGAGCACTGAGCACCCTGCACCCTGAGCCCTGAGCACCCATCACCCGAGAACTGAGCACCCAGCACCCAGAGTACTGAGCACCCAGCATCCTGAGTACTGAGCACCCAGCACCCTGAGTACTGAGCACCCAGCACCCTGAGTACTGAGCACCCAGCACCCTGAGCACTGAGCACCCAGCACCCCGAGCACTGAGGACCTAGCACCCTGAGCACTGAGCACCCAGCACCCTGAGTACTGAGCACCGAGCACCCTGAGTACTGAGCACCCAGCACCCTGAGTACTGAGCACCCAGCACCCTGAGTACTGAGCACCCAGCACCCTGAGCACTGATCACCCAGCACCCTGAGTACTGAGCACTGAGCACCCAGCACCCCGAGCACTGAGCACCCAGCACCCTGAGTACTGAGCAATGAGCACCCAGCACCCCGAGCACTGAGCACCCAGCACCCTGAGCCCTGAGCACCCAGCACCCGAGTACTGAGCACCCAGCACCCAGAGTACTGAGCACCCAGCTCCCTGAGTACTGAGCACCCAGCACCCCGAGTACTGAGCACTGAGTACCCTGAGTACTGAGCACACAGCATCCCGAGCACTGAGCACCCAGCACCCTGAGTACTGAGCACTGAGCACCCAGCACCCCGAGCACTGAGCACCCAGCACCCTGTGTACTGAGGACTGAGTACCCAGTACCCCGAGCACTGAGACCCAGCACCCTGAGCACTGAGCACCCAGCACCCCGAGAACTGAGCACCCAGCACCCCTAGCACTGTGCACCCAGCACCCTGAGCACTGAGCACCGAGCACCCTGAGTACTGAGCACCCAGCACCCTGAGTACTGAGCACCCAGCACCCTGAGCACTGAGCACCCAGCACCCTGAGCACTGAGCATCCAGCACCCTGAGTACTGAGCACCCAGCACCCTGAGTACTGAACACCCAGCATACCGAGCACTGAGCACCCAGCACCCTGAGCACTGAGCACCGAGCACCCTGAGTACTGAGCACCCAGCACCCTGAGTACTGAGGACCCAGCACCCTGAGCACTGAGCACCCAGCACCCTGAGCACTGAGCACCCAGCACCCTGAGTACTGAGCACCCAGCACCCTGAGTTCTGAACACCCAGCACCCTGAGCACTGAGCACTGAGCACCCAGCACCCTGAGCACTGAGCACTGAGCACCCAGCACCCTGAGCACTGAGCACCCATCACCCCGAGCACTGAGCACCCAGCACCCTGAGCACCCAGCACCCTGAGCACTGAGCACCCTGAGCACTGAGCACTGAGCACCCAGCACCCTGATTACTGAGCACCCAACACTCGGAGCACTGAGCACCCAGCACGGTGAGTACTGAGCACTGAGCACCCAGCACCCTGAGTACTGAGCACCCAGCACCCCGAGCACTGAGTACCCAGCACCCTGTGTACTGAGCACCGAGCACCCCGAGCACTGAGCACCCAGCACCCTGAGTACTGAGCACCCAGCACCCCGAGAATGAGCACCCAGCACGCCGAGCACTGAGCACCCAGCACCCTGAGCACTGAGCACCCAGCACCCTGAGTACTGAGCACCCAGCACCCCAAGCACTGAGCACCCAACACCCTGAGTACTGAGCACCCTGAGTACTGAGCACCCAGCACCCTGAGTACTGAGCACCCTGCACCCCGAGCACTGAGCTCCCTGAGTACTGAGCACCCAGCACCCTGAGTACTGAGCACCCAGCACCCTGAGTACTGAGCACTGAGCACAAAGAGAACTGAGCACCCAGCACCCCGAGGACTGACCACCCAGCACCCTGAGTACTGAGCACCGAGCAACCCGAGCACTGAGCACCCAGCCTCCTGAGCACTGAGCACCCAGCACCCTGAGCACTGAGCACCCAGCACCCTGAGCACTGAGCACCCAGCACCCCGAGCACTGAGCACCCAGCACCCTGAGCACCCAGCAGCCTGAGCACTGAGCACCCTGAGCACTGAGCACTGAGCACAGAGCACCCTGAGTACTGAGCACCCAACACTCTGAGCACTGAGCACAGAGCACGCTGAGTACTGAGCACTGAGCACCCAGCACCCTGAGTACTGAGCACCCAGCACCCCGAGCACTGAGCACCCAGCACCCTGTGTACTGAGCACCGAGCTCCCCGAGCACAGAGCACCCAGCACCCTGAGTACTGAGCACCCAGCACCCGGAGAATGAGCACCCTGCACCCCGAGCACTGAGCACCCAGCACCCTGAGCACTGAGCACCCAGCACCCTGAGTACTGAGCACCCAGCACCCCGAGCACTGAGCACCCAGCACCCTGAGTACTGAGCACCCTGTGTACTGAGCACCCAGCACCCTGAGTACTGAGCACCCTGCACCCCGAGCACTGAGCTCCCTGAGTACTGAGCACCCGGCACCCTGAGTACTGAGCACCCAGCACCCTGAGCACTGAGCACCCAGCACCCTGAGCACTGAGCACCCAGCACCCTGAGTACTGAGCACCCAGCACCCTGAGCACTGAGCACCCAGCACCCTGAGTACTGAGCACCCAGCACCCTGAGCACTGAGCACCCAGCACCCTGAGTACTGAGCACCCAGCACCCTGAGCACTGAGCACCCAGCACACTGAGTACTGAGCACCCAGCACCCTGAGCACTGAGCACCCAGCACACTGAGTACTGAGCACCCAGCACCCTGAGCACTGAGCACCCAGCACCCTGAGTACTGAGCATCCAGCACCCCGAGCACTGAGCACCCAGCACCCAGAGCACTGAGCACTGAGCACCCTGAGTACTGAGCACCGAGCACCCCGAGCACTGAGCACCCAGCACCCTGAGCACTGAGCACCCTGAGGACTGAGCACCCAGCACCCTGAGCACTGAGCACCCAGCACCCTGAGCACTGAGCACCCTGAGGACTGAGCACCCAGCACCCTGAGCACTGAGCACCCAGCACCCTGAGTACTGAGCAGCGATCACCTGAGCACTGAGCACCCAGCACCCCGAGCACTGAGCACCCAGCACCCTGAGCACTGAGCACCGAGCACCCTGAGTACTGAGCACTGAGCACCCTGAGCACTGAGCACCCTGCACCCTGAGTACTGAGCACCCAGCACCCTGAGCACTGAGGACCGAGCACACTGAGTACTAAGCACCCTGCACCCTGAGTACTGAGCACCCAGCACCCTGAGCACTGAGCACCCAGCACGCTGAGTACTGAGCACTGAGCACCCTGAGTACTGAGCACCGAGCACCCTGAGCACTGAGCACCCAGCACCCTGAGTACTGAGCACTGAGCACCCTGAGCACTGAGCACCCAGCACCCTGAGTACTGAGCACGGATCACCCTGAGTACTGAGCACCCAGCACTCTGAGCACTGAGCACCCAGCACCCCGAGCACTGAGCACCCAGCACCCCGAGCACTGAGCACCCAGCACCCCGAGCACTGAGCACCCAGCACCCTGAGTACTGAGCACTGAGCACCCTGAGTACTGAGCACCGAGCACCCTGAGTACTGAGCACCCAGCACCCCGAGCACTGAGCACCGAGCACCCTGAGTACTGAGCACCCAGCACCCTGAGCACTGAGCACCCAGCACCCCGAGCACTGAGCACTGAGCACCCTTAGTACTAAGCCCCCAGAACCCTGAGTACTGAGCACCCAGCACCCTGAGTACTGAGCACCCAGCACCCTGCGTACTGAGCACCCAGCGTACTGAGCACCGAGCACCCCGAGCACTGAGCACCTAGCACCCTGAGTACTGAGCACCCAGCACCCTGAGCACTGAGCACCCAGCATCCTGAGTACTAAGCACCGAGCACTCTGAGTACTGAGCACCCAGCACCCTGAGCACTGAACACACAGCACCATTAGTACTGAGCACCCCGAGCACTGAGCACCCAGTACCCTGAGTACTGAGCACCGAGCACCCCGAGAACTGAGCACCCAGCACCCCGAGCACTGAGCACCCAGCACCCCCAGCACTGAGCATCCAGCACCCTGAGTACTGAGCACCCAGCACCCTGAGTACTGAGCAACCAACACCCCGAGCACTGAGCACCCAGCACCCTGAGCACTGAGCACCCAGCACCCTGAGCACTGAGCACCCAGCACCCCTACCCCTGAGCACCCAGCACCCTGAGTACTGAGCACTGAGCACCCAGCACCCCGAGCACTGAGCCCCCAGCACCTTGAGTACTGAGCACTGAGCACCTAGCACCCCGAGCACTGAGCACCCTGCACCCTGAGCCCTGAGCACCCATCACCCGAGAACTGAGCACCCAGCACCCAGAGTACTGAGCACCCAGCATCCTGAGTACTGAGCACCCAGCACCCTGAGTACTGAGCACCCAGCACCCTGAGTACTGAGCACCCAGCACCCTGAGCACTGAGCACCCAGCACCCCGAGCACTGAGGACCTAGCACCCTGAGCACTGAGCACCCAGCACCCTGAGTACTGAGCACCGAGCACCCTGAGTACTGAGCACCCAGCACCCTGAGTACTGAGCACCCAGCACCCTGAGTACTGAGCACCCAGCACCCTGAGCACTGATCACCCAGCACCCTGAGTACTGAGCACTGAGCACCCAGCACCCCGAGCACTGAGCACCCAGCACCCTGAGTACTGAGCAATGAGCACCCAGCACCCCGAGCACTGAGCACCCAGCACCCTGAGCCCTGAGCACCCAGCACCCGAGTACTGAGCACCCAGCACCCAGAGTACTGAGCACCCAGCTCCCTGAGTACTGAGCACCCAGCACCCCGAGTACTGAGCACTGAGTACCCTGAGTACTGAGCACACAGCATCCCGAGCACTGAGCACCCAGCACCCTGAGTACTGAGCACTGAGCACCCAGCACCCCGAGCACTGAGCACCCAGCACCCTGTGTACTGAGGACTGAGTACCCAGTACCCCGAGCACTGAGACCCAGCACCCTGAGCACTGAGCACCCAGCACCCCGAGAACTGAGCACCCAGCACCCCTAGCACTGTGCACCCAGCACCCTGAGCACTGAGCACCGAGCACCCTGAGTACTGAGCACCCAGCACCCTGAGTACTGAGCACCCAGCACCCTGAGCACTGAGCACCCAGCACCCTGAGCACTGAGCATCCAGCACCCTGAGTACTGAGCACCCAGCACCCTGAGTACTGAACACCCAGCATACCGAGCACTGAGCACCCAGCACCCTGAGCACTGAGCACCGAGCACCCTGAGTACTGAGCACCCAGCACCCTGAGTACTGAGGACCCAGCACCCTGAGCACTGAGCACCCAGCACCCTGAGCACTGAGCACCCAGCACCCTGAGTACTGAGCACCCAGCACCCTGAGTTCTGAACACCCAGCACCCTGAGCACTGAGCACTGAGCACCCAGCACCCTGAGCACTGAGCACTGAGCACCCAGCACCCTGAGCACTGAGCACCCATCACCCCGAGCACTGAGCACCCAGCACCCTGAGCACCCAGCACCCTGAGCACTGAGCACCCTGAGCACTGAGCACTGAGCACCCAGCACCCTGATTACTGAGCACCCAACACTCGGAGCACTGAGCACCCAGCACGGTGAGTACTGAGCACTGAGCACCCAGCACCCTGAGTACTGAGCACCCAGCACCCCGAGCACTGAGTACCCAGCACCCTGTGTACTGAGCACCGAGCACCCCGAGCACTGAGCACCCAGCACCCTGAGTACTGAGCACCCAGCACCCCGAGAATGAGCACCCAGCACGCAGAGCACTGAGCACCCAGCACCCTGAGCACTGAGCACCCAGCACCCTGAGTACTGAGCACCCAGCACCCCAAGCACTGAGCACCCAACACCCTGAGTACTGAGCACCCTGAGTACTGAGCACCCAGCACCCTGAGTACTGAGCACCCTGCACCCCGAGCACTGAGCTCCCTGAGTACTGAGCACCCAGCACCCTGAGTACTGAGCACCCAGCACCCTGAGTACTGAGCACTGAGCACAAAGAGAACTGAGCACCCAGCACCCCGAGGACTGACCACCCAGCACCCTGAGTACTGAGCACCGAGCAACCCGAGCACTGAGCACCCAGCCTCCTGAGCACTGAGCACCCAGCACCCTGAGCACTGAGCACCCAGCACCCTGAGCACTGAGCACCCAGCACCCCGAGCACTGAGCACCCAGCACCCTGAGCACCCAGCAGCCTGAGCACTGAGCACCCTGAGCACTGAGCACTGAGCACAGAGCACCCTGAGTACTGAGCACCCAACACTCTGAGCACTGAGCACAGAGCACGCTGAGTACTGAGCACTGAGCACCCAGCACCCTGAGTACTGAGCACCCAGCACCCCGAGCACTGAGCACCCAGCACCCTGTGTACTGAGCACCGAGCTCCCCGAGCACAGAGCACCCAGCACCCTGAGTACTGAGCACCCAGCACCCGGAGAATGAGCACCCTGCACCCCGAGCACTGAGCACCCAGCACCCTGAGCACTGAGCACCCAGCACCCTGAGTACTGAGCACCCAGCACCCCGAGCACTGAGCACCCAGCACCCTGAGTACTGAGCACCCTGTGTACTGAGCACCCAGCACCCTGAGTACTGAGCACCCTGCACCCCGAGCACTGAGCTCCCTGAGTACTGAGCACCCGGCACCCTGAGTACTGAGCACCCAGCACCCTGAGCACTGAGCACCCAGCACCCTGAGCACTGAGCACCCAGCACCCTGAGTACTGAGCACCCAGCACCCTGAGCACTGAGCACCCAGCACCCTGAGTACTGAGCACCCAGCACCCTGAGCACTGAGCACCCAGCACCCTGAGTACTGAGCACCCAGCACCCTGAGCACTGAGCACCCAGCACACTGAGTACTGAGCACCCAGCACCCTGAGCACTGAGCACCCAGCACCCTGAGTACTGAGCATCCAGCACCCCGAGCACTGAGCACCCAGCACCCAGAGCACTGAGCACTGAGCACCCTGAGTACTGAGCACCGAGCACCCCGAGCACTGAGCACCCAGCACCCTGAGCACTGAGCACCCTGACGACTGAGCACCCAGCACCCTGAGCACTGAGCACCCAGCACCCTGAGCACTGAGCACCCTGAGGACTGAGCACCCAGCACCCTGAGCACTGAGCACCCAGCACCCTGAGTACTGAGCAGCGATCACCTGAGCACTGAGCACCCAGCACCCCGAGCACTGAGCACCCAGCACCCTGAGCACTGAGCACCGAGCACCCTGAGTACTGAGCACTGAGCACCCTGAGCACTGAGCACCCTGCACCCTGAGTACTGAGCACCCAGCACCCTGAGCACTGAGGACCGAGCACACTGAGTACTAAGCACCCTGCACCCTGAGTACTGAGCACCCAGCACCCTGAGCACTGAGCACCGAGCACCCTGAGTACTGAGCACCGAGCACCCTGAGCACTGAGCACCCAGCACCCTGAGTACTGAGCACTGAGCACCCTGAGCACTGAGCACCCAGCACCCTGAGTACTGAGCACGGATCACCCTGAGTACTGAGCACCCAGCACTCTGAGCACTGAGCACCCAGCACCCCGAGCACTGAGCACCCAGCACCCCGAGCACTGAGCACCCAGCACCCCGAGCACTGAGCACCCAGCACCCTGAGTACTGAGCACTGAGCACCCTGAGTACTGAGCACCGAGCACCCTGAGTACTGAGCACCCAGCACCCTGAGTACTGAGCACCCAGCACCCTGAGTACTGAGCACCCAGCACCCTGAGCACTGAGCACCCAGCACCCCGAGCACTGAGGACCTAGCACCCTGAGCACTGAGCACCCAGCACCCTGAGTACTGAGCACCGAGCACCCTGAGTACTGAGCACCCAGCACCCTGAGTACTGAGCACCCAGCACACTGAGTACTGAGCACCCAGCACCCTGAGCACTGATCACCCAGCACCCTGAGTACTCAGCACTGAGCACCCAGCACCCCGAGCACTGAGCACCCAGCACCCTGAGTACTGAGCAATGAGCACCCAGCACCCCGAGCACTGAGCACCCAGCACCCTGAGCCCTGAGCACCCAGCACCCGAGTACTGAGCACCCAGCACCCAGAGTACTGAGCACCCAGCTCCCTGAGTACTGAGCACCCAGCACCCCGAGTACTGAGCACTGAGTACCCTGAGTACTGAGCACACAGCATCCCGAGCACTGAGCACCCAGCACCCTGAGTACTGAGCACTGAGCACCCAGCACCCCGAGCACTGAGCACCCAGCACCCTGTGTACTGAGGACTGAGTACCCAGTACCCCGAGCACTGAGACCCAGCACCCTGAGCACTGAGCACCCAGCACCCCGAGAACTGAGCACCCAGCACCCCTAGCACTGTGCACCCAGCACCCTGAGCACTGAGCACCGAGCACCCTGAGTACTGAGCACCCAGCACCCTGAGTACTGAGCACCCAGCACCCTGAGCACTGAGCACCCAGCACCCTGAGCACTGAGCATCCAGCACCCTGAGTACTGAGCACCCAGCACACTGAGTACTGAACACCCAGCATACCGAGCACTGAGCACCCAGCACCCTGAGCACTGAGCACCGAGCACCCTGAGTACTGAGCACCCAGCACCCTGAGTACTGAGCACCCAGCACCCTGAGCACTGAGCACCCAGCACCCTGAGCACTGAGCACCCAGCACCCTGAGTACTGAGCACCCAGCACCCTGAGTTCTGAACACCCAGCACCCTGAGCACTGAGCACTGAGCACCCAGCACCCTGAGCACTGAGCACTGAGCACCCAGCACCCTGAGCACTGAGCACCCATCACCCCGAGCACTGAGCACCCAGCACCCTGAGCACCCAGCACCCTGAGCACTGAGCACCCTGAGCACTGAGCACTGAGCACCCAGCACCCTGATTACTGAGCACCCAACACTCTGAGCACTGAGCACCCAGCACGGTGAGTACTGAGCACTGAGCACCCAGCACCCTGAGTACTGAGCACCCAGCACCCCGAGCACTGAGTACCCAGCACCCTGTGTACTGAGCACCGAGCACCCCGAGCACTGAGCACCCAGCACCCTGAGTACTGAGCACCCAGCACCCCGAGAATGAGCACCCAGCACGCCGAGCACTGAGCACCCAGCACCCTGAGCACTGAGCACCCAGCACCCTGAGTACTGAGCACCCAGCACCCCAAGCACTGAGCACCCAACACCCTGAGTACTGAGCACCCTGAGTACTGAGCACCCAGCACCCTGAGCACTGAGCACCCAGCACCCTGAGTACTGAGTACTGAGCACCCAGCGTACTGAGCACCGAGCACCCAGCACCCTGAGCACTGAGCTCCCAGCACCCTGAGCGCTGAGCACCCAGCACCCTGAGTACTGAGCACCGAGCACCCCGAGCACTGAGCACCCAGCACCCTGAGCACGGAGAACCCTGATTACTGAGCACTGAGCACCCTGAGTACTGACCACCCAGCACCCTGAGTACTGAGCACCCAGCACCCTGAGCAATGATCACCCTGAGTACTGAGCACCCAGCACCTTGAGCACCGAGCACCGAGCACCCCGAGCACTGAGCACCCAGCACCCAGAGCCCTGAGCACTGAGCACCCTGAGTACTGAGCACCGAGCACCACGAGCACTGAGCACCCAGCACCCTGAGCACTGAGCACCCTGAGGACTGAGAACCCAGCACCCTGAGCACTGAGCACCCAGCACCCTGAGCACTGAGCACCCTGAGGACTGATTACCCAGCACACTGAGCACTGAGCACCGAGCACCCTGAGTACTGAGCACCGATCACCTGAGCACTGAGCACCCAGCACCCCGAGCACTGAGCACCCAGCACCCCGAGAACTGAGCACCCAGCACCCTGAGCACTGAGCACCGAGCACCCTGAGTACTGAGCACTGAGCACCCTGAGCACTGAGCACCCTGCACCCTGAGTACTGAGCACCCAGCACCCTGACCACTGAGGACCGAGCACACTGAGTACTAAGCACCCTGCACCCTGAGTACTGAGCACCCAGCACCCTGAGCACTGAGCACCCAGCACGCTGAGCAATGATCACCCTGAGTACTGAGCACCCAGCACCTTGAGCACCGAGCAGCGAGCACCCCGAGCACTGAGCACCCAGCACCCTGAGCACGGAGCACCCTGATTACTGAGCACTGAGCACCCTGAGTACTGACCACCCAGCACCCTGAGTACTGAGCACCCAGCACCCTGAGCAATGATCACCCTGATTACTGAGCACCCAACACTCTGAGCACTGAGCACCCAGCACGGTGAGTACTGAGCACTGAGCACCCAGCACCCTGAGTACTGAGCACCCAGCACCCTGAGTACTGAGCACTGAGCACCCAGCACCCCGAGCACTGAGCACTCAGCACCCTGAGTACTGAGCACCAAGCACCCCGAGCACTGAGCACCCAGCACCCCGAGCACTGAGCACCCAGCACCCTGAGTACTGAGCACTGAGCACCCAGCACCCCGAGCACTGAGCACTCAGCACCCTGTGTACTGAGCACTGATTACCCAGTACCCCCGAGCACTGAGACCCAGCACCCTGAGCACTGAGCACCCAGCACCCCGAGTACTGAGCACCCAGCACCCCGAGCACTGAGCACCCAGCACCCCGAGCACTGAGCACCCAGCACCCTGAGTACTGAGCACCCAGCACCCCGAGCACTGAGCACCCAGCACCCTGAGCACTGAGCACCCAGCACCCTGAGTACTGAGCACCCAGCACCCTGAGCACTGAGCACCGAGCACCCCGAACACTGTGCACCCAGCACCCTGAGAACTGAGCACCCAGCACCCTGAGTACTGAGCACCCAGCATCCTGAGCACTGAGCACCCAGCACCCTGAGCACTGAGCACCCAGCACCCTGAGTACTGAGCACCCAGCACCCTGAGTACTGAACACCCAGCACCCTGAGCACTGAGCACTGAGCACCCAGCACCCTGAGCACTGAGCACTGAGCACCCAGCACCCTGAGCACTGAGCGCCCAGCAACCCGAGCACTGAGCACCCAGCACCCTGAGTACTGAGCACCCTGAGTACTGAGCACCCAGCACCCCGAGCACTGAGCTCCCAGAGCACTGAGCACTGAGCAACAGCACCCTGAGTACTGAGCATCCAACACTCTGAGCACTGAGCACAGAGCACGCTGAGTACTGAGCACTGAGCACCCAGCACCCTGAGCACTGAGCACCCTGAGCACTGAGCACTGAGCACCCAGCACCCTGAGTACTGAGCATCCAACACTCTGAGCACTGAGCACAGAGCACGCTGAGTACTGAGCACTGAGCACCCAGCACCCCGAGCACTGAGCACCGAGCACCCCGAGCACTGAGCACCCAGCACCCTGAGCACTGAGCACCCTGAGGACTGAGCAACCAGCACCCTGAGTACTGAGCACCCAGCACCCTGAGTACTGAGCATCCAGCATCCTGAGTACTGAGCACCGATCACCCTGAGCACTGAGCACCCAGCACCCCGAGCACTGAGCACCCAGCACCCTGAGTACTGAGCACCCTGAGTACTGAGCACCCAGCACCCCGAGCACTGAGCACCCAGCACCCTGAGTACTGAGCACCCTGAGTACTGAGCACCCAGCACCCTGAGTACTGAGAACCCTGAGTACTGAGCACCCAGCACCCTGAGCACTGAGCACCCAGCACACTGAGTACTGAGCACCCAGCACACTGAGCATTGAGCACCCAGCACCCTGAGTACTGAGCACCGAGCACCCCGAGCACTGAGCACCCAGCACTCTGAGTACTGAGCACCCAGCACCCTGAGTAGTGAGCACCCAGCACCCCGAGTACTGAGCACCCAGCACCGTGAGTACTGACCACCCAGCACCCTGAGTACTGAGCACCCAGCACCCCGAGCACTAAGCACCCAGCACCCCGAGCACCGAGCACCCAGCACCCTGAGCAGTGAGCACCCAGCACCCTGAGCACTGAGCACCCAGCACCCTGAGTACTGAGCACTGAGCACCCAGAAACCTGAGCAATGAGCACCCAGCACCCTGGGTACTAAGCACCCAGCACCCTGAGTACTGAGCACCCAGCACCCTGAGTACTGAGCACCCAGCGTACTGAGCACCGAGCACCCCGAGCACTGAGCACCCAGCACCCTGAGTACTGAGCACCCAGCACCCTGAGTGCTGAGCACCGAGCACCCCGAGCACTGAGCACCCAGCACCCTGAGCACTGAGCACCGAGCACCCCGAACACTGTGCACCCAGCACCCTGAGAACTGAGCACCCAGAACCCTGAGTACTGAGCACCCAGCATCCTGAGCACTGAGCACCCAGCACCCTGAGCACTGAGCACCCAGCACCCTGAGTACTGAGCACCCAGCACCCTGAGTACTGAACACCCAGCACCCTGAGCACTGAGCACTGAGCACCCAGCACCCTGAGCACTGAGCACTGAGCACCCAGCACCCTGAGCACTGAGCACCCAGCACCCTGAGCACTGAGCACCCAGCACACTGAGCACCCAGCACCCTGAGCACTGAGCACCCTGAGCACTGAGCACTGAGCACCCAGCACCCTGAGTACTGAGCATCCAACACTCTGAGCACTGAGCACAGAGCACGCTGAGTACTGAGCACTGAGCACCCAGCACCCCGAGCACTGAGCACCGAGCACCCCGAGCACTGAGCACCCAGCACACTGAGCAATGAGCACCCTGAGGACTGAGCAACCAGCACCCTGAGTACTGAGCACACAGCACCCTGAGTACTGAGCAACCAGCACCCTGAGCACTGAGCACCCAGCACCCCGAGCACTGAGCACCCAGCACCCTGAGTACTGAGCACCCTGAGTACTGAGCACCCAGCACCCTGAGCACTGAGCACCCAGCACCCTGAGTACTGAGCACCCTGAGTACTGAGCACCCAGCACCCTGAGTACTGTGCACCCTGAGTACTGAGCACCCAGCACCCTGAGCACTGAGCACCCAGCACACTGAGTACTGAGCACCCAGCACCCTGAGCACTGAGCACCCAGCACCCTGAGTACTGAGCACCGAGCACCCCGAGCACTGAGCATCCAGCACTCTGAGTACTGAGCACCCAGCACCCTGAGTAGTGAGCACCCAGCACCCCGAGTACTGAGCCCCCAGCACCGTGAGTACTGACCACCCAGCACCCTGAGTACTGAGCACCCAGCACCCCGAGCACTAAGCACCCAGCACCCCGAGCACCGAGCACCCAGCACCCTGAGCAGTGAGCACCCAGCACCCTGAGCACTGAGCAGCCAGCACCCTGAGTACTGAGCACTGAGCACCCAGCACCCTGAGCACTGAGCACCCAGCACCCTGAGTACTAAGCACCCAGCACCCTGAGTACTGAGCACCCAGCACCCTGAGTACTGAGCACCCAGCGTACTGAGCACCGAGTACCCCGAGCACTGAGCACCCAGGACCCTGAGTACTGAGCACCCAACACCCCGAGCACTGAGCACCGAGCACCCTGAGTACTGAGCACCCAGCACCCTGAGTACTGAGCACCCAGCGTACTGAGCACCGAGCACCCAGCACCCTGAGTACTGAGCACCCAGCACCCTGAGCACTGAGCACCCTGAGCACTGAGCACTGAGCACCCAGCACCCTGAGTACTGAGCATCCAACACTCTGAGCACTGAGCACAGAGCACGCTGAGTACTGAGCACTGAGCACCCAGCACCCCGAGCACTGAGCACCGAGCACCCCGAGCACTGAGCACCCAGCACCCTGAGCACTGAGCACCCTGAGGACTGAGCAACCAGCACCCTGAGTACTGAGCACCCAGCACCCTGAGTACTGAGCATCCAGCATCCTGAGTACTGAGCACCGATCACCCTGAGCACTGAGCACCCAGCACCCCGAGCACTGAGCACCCAGCACCCTGAGTACTGAGCACCCTGAGTACTGAGCACCCAGCACCCCGAGCACTGAGCACCCAGCACCCTGAGTACTGAGCACCCTGAGTACTGAGCACCCAGCACCCAGAGTACTGAGCACCCTGAGTACTGAGCACCCAGCACCCTGAGCACTGAGCACCCAGCACCCTGAGTACTGAGCACCCAGCGTACTGAGCACCGAGTACCCCGAGCACTGAGCACCCAGCACCCTGAGTACTGAGCACCCAGCACCCCGAGCACTGAGCACCGAGCACCCTGAGTACTGAGCACCCAGCACCCTGAGTACTGAGCACCCAGCGTACTGAGCACCGAGCACCCAGCACCCTGAGTACTGAGCACCCTGAGTACTGAGCACCCAGCACCCTGAGTACTGAGCACCCTGAGTACTGAGCACCCAGCACCCTGAGCACTGAGCACCCAGCACACTGAGTACTGAGCACCCAGCACACTGAGCATTGAGCACCCAGCACCCTGAGTACTGAGCACCGAGCACCCCGAGCACTGATCACCCAGCACTCTGAGTACTGAGCACCCAGCACCCTGAGTAGTGAGCACCCAGCACCCCGAGTACTGAGCACCCAGCACCGTGAGTACTGACCACCCAGCACCCTGAGTACTGAGCACCCAGCACCCCGAGCACTAAGCACCCAGCACCCCGAGCACCGAGCACCCAGCACCCTGAGCAGTGAGCACCCAGCACCCTGAGCACTGAGCACCCAGCACCCTGAGTACTGAGCACTGAGCACCCAGCAACCTGAGCAATGAGCACCCAGCACCCTGGGTACTAAGCACCCAGCACCCTGAGTACTGAGCACCCAGCACCCTGAGTACTGAGCACCCAGCGTACTGAGCACCGAGCACCCCGAGCACTGAGCACCCAGCACCCTGAGTACTGAGCACCCAGCACCCTGAGTGCTGAGCACCGAGCACCCCGAGCACTGAGCACCCAGCACCCTGAGCACTGAGCACCGAGCACCCCGAACACTGTGCACCCAGCACCCTGAGAACTGAGCACCCAGAACCCTGAGTACTGAGCACCCAGCATCCTGAGCACTGAGCACCCAGCACCCTGAGCACTGAGCACCCAGCACCCTGAGTACTGAGCACCCAGCACCCTGAGTACTGAACACCCAGCACCCTGAGCACTGAGCACTGAGCACCCAGCACCCTGAGCACTGAGCACTGAGCACCCAGCACCCTGAGCACTGAGCACCCAGCACCCTGAGCACTGAGCACCCAGCACACTGAGCACCCAGCACCCTGAGCACTGAGCACCCTGAGCACTGAGCACTGAGCACCCAGCACCCTGAGTACTGAGCATCCAACACTCTGAGCACTGAGCACAGAGCACGCTGAGTACTGAGCACTGAGCACCCAGCACCCCGAGCACTGAGCACCGAGCACCCCAAGCACTGAGCACCCAGCACACTGAGCACTGAGCACCCTGAGGACTGAGCAACCAGCACCCTGAGTACTGAGCACACAGCACCCTGAGTACTGAGCAACCAGCACCCTGAGCACTGAGCACCCAGCACCCCGAGCACTGAGCACCCAGCACCCTGAGTACTGAGCACCCTGAGTACTGAGCACCCAGCACCCTGAGCACTGAGCACCCAGCACCCTGAGTACTGAGCACCCTGAGTACTGAGCACCCAGCACCCTGAGTACTGAGCACCCTGAGTACTGAGCACCCAGCACCCTGAGCACTGAGCACCCAGCACACTGAGTACTGAGCACCCAGCACCCTGAGCACTGAGCACCCAGCACCCTGAGTACTGAGCACCGAGCACCCCGAGCACTGAGCATCCAGCACTCTGAGTACTGAGCACCCAGCACCCTGAGTAGTGAGCACCCAGCACCCCGAGTACTGAGCCCCCAGCACCGTGAGTACTGAGCACTGAGCATCCAGCACCCCGAGCACTGAGCACCCTGAGCTCTTAGCACCCTGAGTACTGAGCACCCAGCACCCTGAGTACTGAGCACGCAGCACCCTGAGCACTGAGCACCCAGCACCCCGAGCACTGAGCACCCAGCACCCTGAGCACTGAGCACCCAGGACCCAGAGCACTGAGCACCCAGCACCCTGAGCACTGAGCACCCAGCACCCCGAGTACTGAGCACCGAGCACCCCGAGAACTGAGCACCCAGCACCCCGAGCACTGAGCACTGAGCACCCTGAGCACTGAGCACCCAGCACCCCGAGTACTGAGCACTGAGCACCCTGAGTACTGAGCACCCAGCACCCCGAGTACTGAGCACTGAGCACCATGAGTCCTGAGCTCCCAGCACCCTGAGCACTGAGCACTGAGAACCCTGAGTACTGAGCACCGAGCACCCCGAGCACTGAGCACCCAGCACCCTGAGTACTGAGCACCGAGCTCCCCGAGCACTGATCACCCTGAATACTGAGCACCCAGCACCCTGAGTACTGAGCACCCAGCACCCTGAGCACTGAGCACCCAGCACACTGAGTACTGAGCACCCAGCACACTGAGCATTGAGCACCCAGCACCCTGAGTACTGAGCACCGAGCACCCCGAGCACTGATCACCCAGCACTCTGAGTACTGAGCACCCAGCACCCTGAGTAGTGAGCACCCAGCACCCCGAGTACTGAGCACCCAGCACCGTGAGTACTGACCACCCAGCACCCTGAGTACTGAGCACCCAGCACCCCGAGCACTAAGCACCCAGCACCCCGAGCACCGAGCACCCAGCACCCTGAGCAGTGAGCACCCAGCACCCTGAGCACTGAGCACCCAGCACCCTGAGTACTGAGCACTGAGCACCCAGCAACCTGAGCAATGAGCACCCAGCACCCTGGGTACTAAGCACCCAGCACCCTGAGTACTGAGCACCCAGCACCCTGAGTACTGAGCACCCAGCGTACTGAGCACCGAGCACCCCGAGCACTGAGCACCCAGCACCCTGAGTACTGAGCACCCAGCACCCTGAGTGCTGAGCACCGAGCACCCCGAGCACTGAGCACCCAGCACCCTGAGCACTGAGCACCGAGCACCCCGAACACTGTGCACCCAGCACCCTGAGAACTGAGCACCCAGAACCCTGAGTACTGAGCACCCAGCATCCTGAGCACTGAGCACCCAGCACCCTGAGCACTGAGCACCCAGCACCCTGAGTACTGAGCACCCAGCACCCTGAGTACTGAACACCCAGCACCCTGAGCACTGAGCACTGAGCACCCAGCACCCTGAGCACTGAGCACTGAGCACCCAGCACCCTGAGCACTGAGCACCCAGCACCCTGAGCACTGAGCACCCAGCACACTGAGCACCCAGCACCCTGAGCACTGAGCACCCTGAGCACTGAGCACTGAGCACCCAGCACCCTGAGTACTGAGCATCCAACACTCTGAGCACTGAGCACAGAGCACGCTGAGTACTGAGCACTGAGCACCCAGCACCCCGAGCACTGAGCACCGAGCACCCCGAGCACTGAGCACCCAGCACACTGAGCACTGAGCACCCTGAGGACTGAGCAACCAGCACCCTGAGTACTGAGCACACAGCACCCTGAGTACTGAGCAACCAGCACCCTGAGCACTGAGCACCCAGCACCCCGAGCACTGAGCACCCAGCACCCTGAGTACTGAGCACCCTGAGTACTGAGCACCCAGCACCCTGAGCACTGAGCACCCAGCACCCTGAGTACTGAGCACCCTGAGTACTGAGCACCCAGCACCCTGAGTACTGAGCACCCTGAGTACTGAGCACCCAGCACCCTGAGCACTGAGCACCCAGCACACTGAGTACTGAGCACCCAGCACCCTGAGCACTGAGCACCCAGCACCCTGAGTACTGAGCACCGAGCACCCCGAGCACTGAGCATCCAGCACTCTGAGTACTGAGCACCCAGCACCCTGAGTAGTGAGCACCCAGCACCCCGAGTACTGAGCCCCCAGCACCGTGAGTACTGAGCACTGAGCATCCAGCACCCCGAGCACTGAGCACCCTGAGCTCTTAGCACCCTGAGTACTGAGCACCCAGCACCCTGAGTACTGAGCACGCAGCACCCTGAGCACTGAGCACCCAGCACCCCGAGCACTGAGCACCCAGCACCCTGAGCACTGAGCACCCAGGACCCAGAGCACTGAGCACCCAGCACCCTGAGCACTGAGCACCCAGCACCCCGAGTACTGAGCACCGAGCACCCCGAGAACTGAGCACCCAGCACCCCGAGCACTGAGCACTGAGCACCCTGAGCACTGAGCACCCAGCACCCCGAGTACTGAGCACTGAGCACCCTGAGTACTGAGCACCCAGCACCCCGAGTACTGAGCACTGAGCACCATGAGTCCTGAGCTCCCAGCACCCTGAGCACTGAGCACTGAGAACCCTGAGTACTGAGCACCGAGCACCCCGAGCACTGAGCACCCAGCACCCTGAGTACTGAGCACCGAGCTCCCCGAGCACTGATCACCCTGAATACTGAGCACCCAGCACCCTGAGTACTGAGCACCGAGCACCCCGAGCACTGAGCACCCAGCACCCTGAGTACTGAGCACCGAGCACCCCGAGCACTGAGCACCCAGCACCCCGAGCACTGAGCACCCAGCACCCTGAGTACTGAGCACCCAGCACCCCGAGAATGAGCACCCTGAGCACTGAGTACCCAGCACCATGAGTACTGAGCACCCAGCACCCTGAGTACTGAGCACCCAGCACCCTGAGCACTGAGCACCCAGCAACCTGAGTACTGAGCACCCAGCACACTGAGCACTGAGCACCCAGCACCCCGAGCACTGAGCACCCAGCACCGCGAGCACTGAGCACTGAGCACCCTGAGCACTGAGCACCCAGCACCCCGAGTACTGAGCACTGAGCACCCTGAGTACTGAGCACCCAGCACCCCGAGTACTGAGCACTGAGCACCCTGAGTAATGAGCACCCAGCACCCTGAGCACTGAGCACTGAGAACCCTGAGTACTGAGCACCGAGCACCCCGAGCACTGAGCACCCAGCACCCCGAGCACTGAGCACCCAGCACCCTGAGTACTGAGCACTGAGCACCCAGCACCCCGAGCACTGAGCACTCAGCACCCTGTGTACTGAGCACTGAGTACCCAGTACCCCGAGCACTGAGCACCCAGCACCCTGAGCACTGAGCACCCAGCACCCTGAGTACTGAGCACTGAGCACCATGAGTACTGAGCACTGAGCACCCTGAGCACTGAGCACCCAGCTCCCCGAGCACTGAGCACCCAGCACCCTGAGTACTGAGCACACAGCACCCTGAGTACTGAGCACTCAGCACCCTGAGTACTGAGCACCGAGCACCCCGAGCACTGAGCACCCAGCACCCTGAGCACTGAGCACCCTGAGGACTGAGCAACCAGCACCCTGAGTACTCAGCACCCAGCACCCTGAGTACTGAGCACCCAGCATCCTGAGTACTGAGCACCGATCACCCTGAGCACTGAGCACCCAGCACCCCGAGCACTGAGCACCCTGAGTACTGAGCACCCAGCACCCTGAGTACTGAGCACCGAGCTCCCCGAGCACTGAGCACCCTGAGTACTGAGCACACAACACCCCGATCACTGAGCACCCAGCACCCTGAGCACTGAGCACCCAGCACCCTGAGCACTGAGCACCCAGCACCCTGAGTACTGAGCACCCAGCACGCTGAGTACTGAGCACCCAGCACCCCGAGCACTGAGCACACAGCACCCTGAGTACTGAGCACTGAGCACCCAGCACCCCGAGCACTGAGCACCCAGCACCCTGTGTACTGAGCACCGAGCACCCCGAGCACTGAGCACCCAGGACCCCGAGCACTGAGCAAACTGAGCTCTTAGCACCCTGAGTACTGAGCACCCAGCACCCTGAGTACTGAGCACCCAGCACCCTGAGCACTGAGCACCCAGCACCCTGAGTACTGAGCACCCAGCACCCTTAGTACTGAGAACCGAGCACCCCGAGCACTGAGCACCAAGCACCCTGAGCACTGAGCACCCAGCACCCCGAGCATTGAGCACCCAGCACCCTGAGCACTGAGCACCCAGCACCCCGAGTACTGAGCACCGAGCACCCCGAGAACTGAGCACCCAGCACCCCAAGCACTGAGCACTGAGCACCCTGAGCACTGAGCACCCAGCACCCCGAGTACTGAGCACTGAGCACCCTGAGTACTGAGCACCCAGCACCCCGAGAACTGAGCACTGATCACCATGAGTACTGAGCATCCAGCACCCTGAGCACTGAGCACTGAGAACCCTGAGTACTGAGCACGGAGCACCCCGAGCACTGAACACCCAGCACCCTGAGTACTGAGCACCGAGCTCCCCGAGCACTGAGCACCCTGAGTACTGAGCACCCAGCACCCTGAGTACTGAGCACCGAGCACCCCGAGCACTGAGCACCCAGCACCCCGAGCACTGAGCACCCAGCACCCTGAGTACTGAGCACCCAGCACCCCGAGAATGAGCACCCTGAGCACTGAGTACCCAGCACCATGAGTACTGAGCACCCAGCACCCTGAGTATTGAGCACAAAGCACCCTGAGCACTGAGCACCCAGCAACCTGAGTACTGAGCACCCAGCACTCTGAGCACTGAGCACCCAGCACCCCGAGCACTGAGCACCCAGCACCCCGAGCACTGAGCACTGAGCACCCTGAGCACTGAGCACCCAGCACCCCGAGTACTGAGCACTGAGCACCCTGAGTACTGAGCACCCAGCACCCCGAGTACTGAGCACTGAGCACCCTGAGTACTGAGCACCCAGCACCCTGAGCACTGAGCACTGAGAACCCTGAGTAATGAGCACTGAGCACCCCGAGCACTGAGCACCCAGCACCCCGAGCACTGAGCACCCAGCACCCTGAGTACTGAGCACCCAGCACCCCAAACACTGAGCACCGAGCACCCTGAGAACTGAGCACCGAGCACCCTGAGTACTGAGCACCCAGCACCATGAGTACTGAGCAACGAGCACCCAGAGTACTGAGCAACCTGAGTACTGAGCACCCAGCACCCCGAGAATGAGCACCCAGCACCATGAGTACTGAGCACCGAGCACCCTGAGCACTGAGCACCCAGCACCCTGAGCACTGAGCACGGAGCACCCCGAGGACTGAGCACCCAGCACCTTGAGCACTGAGCACCCAGCACCTTGAGTACTGAGCACCGAGCACCCCGAGCCCTGAGCACCCAGCACCCTAAGTAATGAGCACCCAGCACCCTGAGCACTGAGCACCCAGCGCCCCGAGCACTGAGCACCCAGCACCCTGAGTACTGAGCACCCAGCACCCTGAGTACTGAGCACCCAGCACCCCGAGCACTGAGCACCCAGCACCCTGAGCACTGAGCACCCAGCATCCTGAGTACTGAGCCCCCAGCACCCCGAGCACTGAGCACCAAGCACCCTGAGTAATGAGCACCCAGCACCCTGAGTACTGAGCACTGAGCACCCTGAGTACTGAGCACCGAGCTCCCCGAGCACTGATCACCCTGAATACTGAGCACCCAGCACCCTGAGTACTGAGCACCGAGCACCCCGAGCACTGAGCACCCAGCACCCTGAGTACTGAGCACCGAGCACCCCGAGCACTGAGCACCCAGCACCCCGAGCACTGAGCACCCAGCACCCTGAGTACTGAGCACCCAGCACCCCGAGAATGAGCACCCTGAGCACTGAGTACCCAGCACCATGAGTACTGAGCACCCAGCACCCTGAGTACTGAGCACCCAGCACCCTGAGCACTGAGCACCCAGCAACCTGAGTACTGAGCACCCAGCACACTGAGCACTGAGCACCCAGCACCCCGAGCACTGAGCACCCAGCACCGCGAGCACTGAGCACTGAGCACCCTGAGCACTGAGCACCCAGCACCCCGAGTACTGAGCACTGAGCACCCTGAGTACTGAGCACCCAGCACCCCGAGTACTGAGCACTGTGCACCCTGAGTAATGAGCACCCAGAACCCTGAGCACTGAGCACTGAGAACCCTGAGTACTGAGCACCGAGCACCCCGAGCACTGAGCACCCAGCACCCCGAGCACTGAGCACCCAGCACCCTGAGTACTGAGCACTGAGCACCCAGCACCCCGAGCACTGAGCACTCAGCACCCTGTGTACTGAGCACTGAGTACCCAGTACCCCGAGCACTGAGCACCCAGCACCCTGAGCACTGAGCACCCAGCACCCTGAGTACTGAGCACTGAGCACCCTGAGTACTGAGCACTGAGCACCCTGAGCACTGATCACCCAGCTCCCCGAGCACTGAGCACCCAGCACCCTGAGTACTGAGCACACAGCACCCTGAGTACTGAGCACTCAGCACCCTGAGTACTGAGCACCGAGCACCCCGAGCACTGAGCACCCAGCACCCTGAGCACTGAGCACCCTGAGGACTGAGCAACCAGCACCCTGAGTACTCAGCACCCAGCACCCTGAGTACTGAGCACCCAGCATCCTGAGTACTGAGCACCGATCACCCTGAGCACTGAGCACCCAGCACCCCGAGCACTGAGCACCCTGAGTACTGAGCACCCAGCACCCTGAGTACTGAGCACCGAGCTCCCCGAGCACTGAGCACCCTGAGTACTGAGCACACAACACCCCGATCACTGAGCACCCAGCACCCTGAGCACTGAGCACCCAGCACCCTGAGCACTGAGCACCCAGCACCCTGAGTACTGAGCACCCAGCACGCTGAGTACTGAGCACCCAGCACCCCGAGCACTGAGCACACAGCACCCTGAGTACTGAGCACTGAGCACCCAGCACCCCGAGCACTGAGCACCCAGCACCCTGTGTACTGAGCACCGAGCACCCCGAGCACTGAGCACCCAGGACCCCGAGCACTGAGCAAACTGAGCTCTTAGCACCCTGAGTACTGAGCACCCAGCACCCTGAGTACTGAGCACCCAGCACCCTGAGCACTGAGCACCCAGCACCCTGAGTACTGAGCACCCAGCACCCTTAGTACTGAGAACCGAGCACCCCGAGCACTGAGCACCAAGCACCCTGAGCACTGAGCACCCAGCACCCCGAGCATTGAGCACCCAGCACCCTGAGCACTGAGCACCCAGCACCCCGAGTACTGAGCACCAAGCACCCCGAGAACTGAGCACCCAGCACCCCAAGCACTGAGCACTGAGCACCCTGAGCACTGAGCACCCAGCACCCCGAGTACTGAGCACTGAGCACCCTGAGTACTGAGCACCCAGCACCCCGAGAACTGAGCACTGATCACCATGAGTACTGAGCATCCAGCACCCTGACCACTGAGCACTGAGAACCCTGAGTACTGAGCACGGAGCACCCCGAGCACTGAACACCCAGCACCCTGAGTACTGAGCACCGAGCTCCCCGAGCACTGAGCACCCTGAGTACTGAGCACCCAGCACCCTGAGTACTGAGCACCGAGCACCCCGAGCACTGAGCACCCAGCACCCCGAGCACTGAGCACCCAGCACCCTGAGTACTGAGCACCCAGCACCACGAGAATGAGCACCCTGAGCACTGAGTACCCAGCACCATGAGTACTGAGCACCCAGCACCCTGAGTACTGAGCACAAAGCACCCTGAGCACTGAGCACCCAGCAACCTGAGTACTGAGCACCCAGCACTCTGAGCACTGAGCACCCAGCACCCCGAGCACTGAGCACCCAGCACCCCGAGCACTGAGCACTGAGCACCCTGAGCACTGAGCACCCAGCACCCCGAGTACTGAGCACTGAGCACCCTGAGTACTGAGCACCCAGCACCCCGAGTACTGAGCACTGAGCACCCTGAGTACTGAGCACCCAGCACCCTGAGCACTGAGCACTGAGAACCCTGAGTACTGAGCACTGAGCACCCCGAGCACTGAGCACCCAGCACCCCGAGCACTGAGCACCCAGCACCCTGAGTACTGAGCACCCAGCACCCCAAACACTGAGCACCGAGCACCCTGAGAACTGAGCACCGAGCACCCTGAGTACTGAGCACCCAGCACCATGAGTACTGAGCACCGAGCACCCAGAGTACTGAGCAACCTGAGTACTGAGCACCCAGCACCCCGAGAATGAGCATCCAGCACCATGAGTACTGAGCACCGAGCACCCTGAGCACTGAGCACCCAGCACCCTGAGCACTGAGCACGGAGCACCCCGAGGACTGAGCACCCAGCACCTTGAGCACTGAGCACCCAGCACCTTGAGTACTGAGCACCGAGCACCCCGAGCCCTGAGCACCCAGCACCCTAAGTAATGAGCACCCAGCACCCTGAGCACTGAGCACCCAGCGCCCCGAGCACTGAGCACCCAGCACCCTGAGTACTGAGCACCCAGCACCCTGAGTACTGAGCACCCAGCACCCCGAGCACTGAGCACCCAGCACCCTGAGCACTGAGCACCCAGCATCCTGAGTACTGAGCCCCCAGCACCCCGAGCACTGAGCACCAAGAACCCTGAGTAATGAGCACCCAGCACCCTGAGTACTGAGCACTGAGCACCCTGAGCACTGAGCACCCAGCACCCCGAGCACTGAGCACCCAGCACCCTGAGTACTGAGCACCCAGCACCCTGAGTACTGAGCACTCAGCACCCTGAGTACTGAGCACCGAGCACCCCGAGCACTGAGCACCCAGCACCCTGAGCACTGAGCACCCTGAGGACTGAGCAACCAGCACCCTGAGTACTGAGCACCCAGCACCCTGAGTACTGAGCACCCAGCATCCTGAGTACTGAGCACCGATCACCCTGAGCACTGAGCACCCAGCACCCCGAGCACTGAGCACCCAGCACCCTGAGTACTGAGCACCGTGAGTACTGAGCACCCAGCACCCCGAGCACTGAGCACCCAGCACCCTGAGTACTGAGCACCCTGAGTACTGAGCACCCAGCACCCTGAGTACTGAGCACACTGAGTACTGAGCACCCAGCACCCTGAGCACTGAGCACCCTGAGGACTGAGCAACCAGCACCCTGAGCACTGAGAACCCAGCACACTGAGTACTGACCACCCAGCACCCTGAGCACTGAGCACCCAGCACCCTGAGTACTGAGCACCGAGCACCCCGAGCACTGAGCACCCAGCACCCTGAGTACTGAGCACCCAGCACCCTGAGTAGTGAGCACCCAGCACCCCGACTACTGAGCACCCAGCACCGTGAGTACTGACCACCCAGCACCCTGAGTACTGAGCACCCAGCACCCCGAGCACGAAGCACCCAGCACCCCGAGCACCGAGCACCCAGCACCCTGAGCAGTGAGCACCCAGCACCCTGAGCACTGAGCACCCAGCACCTTGAGTACTGAGCACTGAGCACCCAGCACCCTGAGCACTGAGCACCCAGCACCCTTAATACTAAGCACCCAGCACCCTGAGTACTGAGCACCCAGCACCCTGAGTACTGAGCACACAGCATACTGAGCACCGAGCACCCCGAGCACTGAGCACCCAGCACCCTTAGTACTGAGCACCCAGCACCCCGAGCACTGAGCACCCAGCACCCTGAGTACTGAGCACCGAGCACCCTGAGTACTGAGCACCCAGTACCCTGAGTACTGAGCACCCAGCGTACTGAGCACCGAGCACCCAGCACCCTGAGTACTGAGCAGCCAGCACCCTGAGCACTGAGCACCCAGCACGCTGAGTACTGAGCACCCAGCACCCTGAGTACTGAGCACTGAGCACCCTGAGTACTGAGCACTGAGCACCATGAGCACTGAGCACCCAGCACCCCGAGCACTGAGCACCCAGCACCCTGAGTACTGAGCAACCAGCACCCTGAGTACTGAGCACTCAGCACCCTGAGTACTGAGCACCGAGCACCCCGAGCCCTGAGCACCAAGCACCCTGAGCACTGAGCACCCTGAGGACTGAGCAACCAGCACCCTGAGTACTGAGCACCCAGCACCCTGAGTACTGACCACCCAGCATCCTGAGTACTGAGCACCGATCACCCTGAGCACTGAGCACCCAGCACCCCGAGCACTGAGCACCCAGCACCCCGAGCACGGAGCATCCAGGACACCGAGCACTGAGTACTGAGCACCCAGCACCCTGAGTACTGAGGACCGAGCTCCGCGAGCACTGAGCACCCTGAGTACTGAGCACCCAGAACCCCGATCACTGAGCACCCAGCACCCTGAGCACTGAGCACCCAGCACCCTGAGCACTGAGCACCCAGCACCCTGAGTACTGAGCACCCAGCACGCTGAGTACTGAGCACCCAGCACCCCGAGCACTGAGCACCCAGCACCCTGAGTACTGAGCACTGAGCACCCAGCACCCCGAGCACTGAGCACCCAGCACCCTGTGTACTGAGAACCGAGCACCCCGAGCACTGAGCACCCAGCACACTGAGCGCTCAGCACCCGGCACCCCGAGCACTGAGCACCCAGCACCCTGAGCACTGAGCACCCAGCACCCTGAGCACTGACCACCCAGCACCCAGAGCACTGAGCACCCAGCACACTGAGCACTGAGCACCCAGCACCCTGAGTACTGAGCACCCAGCACCCTGAGTACTGAGCACCCAGCACCCCGAGGACTGATCACCCAGCACCCTGTGCACTGAGCACTGAGCATCCAGCACCCCGAGCACTGAGCACCCTGAGCTCTTAGCACCCTGAGTACTGAGCACCCAGCACCCTGAGTACTTAGCACCCAGCACCCTGAGCACTGAGCACCCAGCACCCTGAGTACTGAGCACCAAGCACCCTGAGTACTGAGCACCGAGCACCCCGAGCACTGAGCACCCAGCACACTGAGCACTGAGCACCCAGCACCCCGAGCACTGAGCACCCAGCACCCTGAGCACTGAGCACCCAGCACCCCGAGTACTGAGCACCGAGCACCCCGAGAACTGAGCACCCAGCACCCCGAGCACTGAGCACTGAGCACCCTGAGCACTGAGCACCCAGCACCCCGAGTACTGATCACTGAGCACCCTGAGTACTGAGCAACCAGCACCCCGAGTACTGAGCACTGAGCACCATGAGTACTGAGCACCCAGCACCCTGAGCACTGAGCACTGAGAACCCTGAGTACTGAGCACCGAGCACCCCGAGCACTGAACACCCAGCACCCTGAGTACTGAGCACCGAGCTCCCCGAGCACTGAGCACCCTGAGCACTGAGCACCCAGCACCCTGAGTACTGAGCACCGAGCACCCCGAGCACTGAGCACCCAGCACCCCGAGCACTGAGCACCCAGCACCCCGAGCACTAAGCACCCAGCACCCCGAGCACCGAGCACCCAGCATCCTGAGCAGTGAGCACCCAGCACCCTGAGCACTGAGCACTGAGAACCCTGAGTACTGAGCACCGAGCACCCCGAGCACTGAACACCCAGCACCCTGAGTAGTGAGCACCCAGCACCCCGACTACTGAGCACCCAGCACCGTGAGTACTGACCACCCAGCACCCTGAGTACTGAGCACCCAGCACCCCGAGCACTAAGCACCCAGCACCCCGAGCACCGAGCACCCAGCATCCTGAGCAGTGAGCACCCAGCACCCTGAGCACTGAGCACCCAGCACCTTGAGTACTGAGCACTGAGCACCCAGCACCCTGAGCACTGAGCACCCAGCACCCTTAATACTAAGCACCCAGCACCCTTAGTACTGAGCACCCAGCACCCTGAGTACTGAGCACCCAGCATACTGAGCACCGAGCACCCCGAGCACTGAGCACCCAGTACCCTTAGTACTGAGCACCCAGCACCCTGAGCACTGAGCACCCAGCACCCTGAGTACTGAGCACCGAGCACCCTGAGTACTGAGCACCCAGCACCCTGAGTACTGAGCACCCAGCGTACTGAGCACCGAGCACCCAGCACCCTGAGTACTGAGCAGCCAGCACCCTGAGCACTGAGCACCCAGCACCCTGAGTACTGAGCACCCAGCACCCTGAGTACTGAGCACTGAGCACCCTGAGTACTGAGCACCCAGCGTACTGAGCACCGAGTACCCCGAGCACTGAGCACCCAGCACCCTGAGTACTGAGCACCCAGCACCCCGAGCACTGAGCACCGAGCACCCTGAGTACTGAGCACCCAGCACCCTGAGTACTGAGCACCCAGCGTACTGAGCACCGAGCACCCAGCACCCTGAGTACTGAGCACCCAGCACCCTGAGCACTGAGCACCCAGCACCCTGAGTACTGAGCACCCTGAGTACTGAGCACCCTGAGCACTGAGCACCCAGCACCCCGAGCACTGAGCAATCAGCACCCTGAGTACTGAGCACCCAGCACCCTGAGTACTGAGCACCCAGCACCCCGAGCATTGAGCACCCAGCACCCTGAGCACTGAGCACCCAGCACCCTGAGTACTGAGCACCCAGCACCCCGAGCACCGAGCACCCAGCACCCTGAGCAGTGAGCACCCAGCACCCTGAGCACTGAGCACCCAGCACCTTGAGTACTGAGCACTGAGCACCCAGCACCCTGAGCACTGAGCACCCAGCACCCTTAATACTAAGCACCCAGCACCCTGAGTACTGAGCACCCAGCACCCTGAGTACTGAGCACCCAGCATACTGAGCACCGAGCACCCCGAGCACTGAGCACCCAGCACCCTTAGTACTGAGCACCCAGCACCCCGAGCACTGAGCACCCAGCACCCTGAGTACTGAGCACCGAGCACCCTGAGTACTGAGCACCCAGTACCCTGAGTACTGAGCACCCAGCGTACTGAGCACCGAGCACCCAGCACCCTGAGTACTGAGCAGCCAGCACCCTGAGCACTGAGCACCCAGCACGCTGAGTACTGAGCACCCAGCACCCTGAGTACTGAGCACTGAGCACCCTGAGTACTGAGCACTGAGCACCATGAGCACTGAGCACCCAGCACCCCGAGCACTGAGCACCCAGCACCCTGAGTACTGAGCAACCAGCACCCTGAGTACTGAGCACTCAGCACCCTGAGTACTGAGCACCGAGCACCCCGAGCCCTGAGCACCAAGCACCCTGAGCACTGAGCACCCTGAGGACTGAGCAACCAGCACCCTGAGTACTGAGCACCCAGCACCCTGAGTACTGACCACCCAGCATCCTGAGTACTGAGCACCGATCACCCTGAGCACTGAGCACCCAGCACCCCGAGCACTGAGCACCCAGCACCCCGAGCACGGAGCATCCAGGACACCGAGCACTGAGTACTGAGCACCCAGCACCCTGAGTACTGAGGACCGAGCTCCGCGAGCACTGAGCACCCTGAGTACTGAGCACCCAGAACCCCGATCACTGAGCACCCAGCACCCTGAGCACTGAGCACCCAGCACCCTGAGCACTGAGCACCCAGCACCCTGAGTACTGAGCACCCAGCACGCTGAGTACTGAGCACCCAGCACCCCGAGCACTGAGCACCCAGCACCCTGAGTACTGAGCACTGAGCACCCAGCACCCCGAGCACTGAGCACCCAGCACCCTGTGTACTGAGAACCGAGCACCCCGAGCACTGAGCACCCAGCACACTGAGCGCTCAGCACCCGGCACCCCGAGCACTGAGCACCCAGCACCCTGAGCACTGAGCACCCAGCACCCTGAGCACTGACCACCCAGCACCCAGAGCACTGAGCACCCAGCACACTGAGCACTGAGCACCCAGCACCCTGAGTACTGAGCACCCAGCACCCTGAGTACTGAGCACCCAGCACCCCGAGGACTGAGCACCCAGCACCCTGTGCACTGAGCACTGAGCATCCAGCACCCCGAGCACTGAGCACCCTGAGCTCTTAGCACCCTGAGTACTGAGCACCCAGCACCCTGAGTACTTAGCACCCAGCACCCTGAGCACTGAGCACCCAGCACCCTGAGTACTGAGCACCAAGCACCCTGAGTACTGAGCACCGAGCACCCCGAGCACTGAGCACCCAGCACACTGAGCACTGAGCACCCAGCACCCCGAGCACTGAGCACCCAGCACCCTGAGCACTGAGCACCCAGCACCCCGAGTACTGAGCACCGAGCACCCCGAGAACTGAGCACCCAGCACCCCGAGCACTGAGCACTGAGCACCCTGAGCACTGAGCACCCAGCACCCCGAGTACTGATCACTGAGCACCCTGAGTACTGAGCAACCAGCACCCCGAGTACTGAGCACTGAGCACCATGAGTACTGAGCACCCAGCACCCTGAGCACTGAGCACTGAGAACCCTGAGTACTGAGCACCGAGCACCCCGAGCACTGAACACCCAGCACCCTGAGTACTGAGCACCGAGCTCCCCGAGCACTGAGCACCCTGAGCACTGAGCACCCAGCACCCTGAGTACTGAGCACCGAGCACCCCGAGCACTGAGCACCCAGCACCCCGAGCACTGAGCACCCAGCACCCTGAGTACTGAGCACCCAGCACCCCGAGAATGAGCACCCTGAGCACTGAGTACCCAGCACCATGAGTACTGAGCACCCAGCACCCTGAGTACTGAGCACCCAGCATCCTGAGTACTGAGCACCGATCACCCTGAGCTCTGAGCACCCAGCACCCCGAGCACTGAGCACCCAGCAACCTGAGTACTGAGCACCGTGAGTACTGAGCACCCAGCACCCCGAGCACAGAGCACCCAGCACCCTGAGTACTGAGCACCCTGAGTACTGAGCACCCAGCACCCTGAGTACTGAGCACACTGAGTACTGAGCACCCAGCACCCTGAGCACTGAGCACCCTGAGGAATGAGCAACCAGCACCCTGAGCACTGAGCACCCAGCACACTGAGTACTGACCACCCAGCACCCTGAGCACTGAGCACCCAGCACCCTGAGTACTGAGCACCGAGCACCCCGAGCACTGAGCACCCAGCACCCTGAGTACTGAGCACCCAGCACCCTGAGTAGTGAGCACCCAGCACCCCGACTACTGAGCACCCAGCACCGTGACTACTGACCACCCAGCACCCTGAGTACTGAGCACCCAGCACCCCGAGCACTAAGCACCCAGCACCCCGAGCACCGAGCACCCAGCATCCTGAGCAGTGAGCACCCAGCACCCTGAGCACTGAGCACCCAGCACCTTGAGTACTGAGCACTGAGCACCCAGCACCCTGAGCACTGAGCACCCAGCACCCTTAATACTAAGCACCCAGCACCCTTAGTACTGAGCACCCAGCACCCTGAGTACTGAGCACCCAGCATACTGAGCACCGAGCACCCCGAGCACTGAGCACCCAGTACCCTTAGTACTGAGCACCCAGCACCCTGAGCACTGAGCACCCAGCACCCTGAGTACTGAGCACCGAGCACCCTGAGTACTGAGCACCCAGCACCCTGAGTACTGAGCACCCAGCGTACTGAGCACCGAGCACCCAGCACCCTGAGTACTGAGCAGCCAGCACCCTGAGCACTGAGCACCCAGCACCCTGAGTACTGAGCACCCAGCACCCTGAGTACTGAGCACTGAGCACCCTGAGTACTGAGCACCCAGCGTACTGAGCACCGAGTACCCCGAGCACTGAGCACCCAGCACCCTGAGTACTGAGCACCCAGCACCCCGAGCACTGAGCACCGAGCACCCTGAGTACTGAGCACCCAGCACCCTGAGTACTGAGCACCCAGCGTACTGAGCACCGAGCACCCAGCACCCTGAGTACTGAGCACCCAGCACCCTGAGCACTGAGCACCCAGCACCCTGAGTACTGAGCACCCTGAGTACTGAGCACCCTGAGCACTGAGCACCCAGCACCCCGAGCACTGAGCAATCAGCACCCTGAGTACTGAGCACCCAGCACCCTGAGTACTGAGCACCCAGCATCCTGAGTACTGAGCACCGATCACCCTGAGCACTGAGCACCCAGCACCCCGAGCACTGAGCACCCTGAGTACTGAGCACCCAGCAGCCTGAGTACTGAGCACTAAGCACCCAGAGCACTGAGCACCCAGCACCCCGAGCACGGAGCACCCAGGACCCCGAGCACTGAGTACTGAGCACCCAGCACCCTGAGTACTGAGCACCGAGCTCCCCGAGCACTGAGCACCCTGTTTACTGAGCACCCAGAACCCCGATCACTGAGCACCCAGCACCCTGAGCACTGAGCACCCAGCACCCTGAACACTGAGCACCCAGCACCCTGAGTGCTGAGCACCCAGCACCCTGAGTACTGAGCACCCAGCACCCCGAGCACTGAGCACCCAGCACCCTGTGTACTGAGCACCGAGCACCCCGAACACTGAGCACCCAACACCCTGTGTACTGAGCACCGAGCACCCCGAGCACTGAGCACCCAGCACCCTGAGCACTCAGCACCCAGCACCCTGAGCACTGAGCACCCAGCTCCCTGAGCACTGAGGACCCAGCACCCTGAGCACTGAGCACCCAGCACCCAGAGCACTGAGCACCCAGCACCCTGAGCACTGAGCACCCAGCACCCTGAGTACTGAGCACCCAGCACCCTGAGTACTGAGCACCCAGCACCCCGAGGACTGAGCACCCAGCACCCTGTGCACTGAGCACTGAGCATCCAGCACCCCGAGCACTGAGCACCCTGAGCTCTTAGCACCCTGAGTACTGAGCACCAAGCACCCTGAGTACTGAGCACGCAGCACCCTGAGCACTGAGCACCCAGCACCCCGAGAACTGAGCACCCAGCACCCTGAGCACTGAGCACCCAGCACCCAGAGCACTGAGCACCCAGCACCCTGAGCACTGAGCACCCAGCACCCCGAGTACTGAGCACCGAGCACCCCGAGAACTGAGCACCCAGCACCCCGAGCACTGAGCAAAGAGCACCCTGAGCACTGAGCACCCAGCACCCCGAGTACTGAGCACTGAGCACCCTGAGTACTGAGCACCCAGCACCCCGAGTACTGAGCACTGAGCACCATGAGTCCTGAGCTCCCAGCACCCTGAGCACTGAGCACTGAGAACCCTGAGTACTGAGCACCGAGCACCCCGAGCACTGAGCACCCAGCACCCTGAGTACTGAGCACCGAGCTCACCGAGCACTGATCACCCTGAATACTGAGCACCCAGCACCCTGAGTACTGAGCACCGAGCACCCCGAGCACTGAGCACCCAGCACCCTGAGTACTGAGCACCGAGCACCCCGAGCACTGAGCACCCAGCACCCCGAGCACTGAGCACCCAGCACCCTGAGTACTGAGCACCCAGCACCCCGAGAATGAGCACCCTGAGCACTGAGTACCCAGCACCATGAGTACTGAGCACCCAGCACCCTGAGTACTGAGCACCCAGCACCCTGAGCACTGAGCACCCAGCAACCTGAGTACTGAGCACCCAGCACACTGAGCACTGAGCACCCAGCACCCCGAGCACTGAGCACCCAGCACCGCGAGCACTGAGCACTGAGCACCCTGAGCACTGAGCACCCAGCACCCCGAGTACTGAGCACTGAGCACCCTGAGTACTGAGCACCCAGCACCCCGAGTACTGAGCACTGAGCACCCTGAGTAATGAGCACCCAGCACCCTGAGCACTGAGCACTGAGAACCCTGAGTACTGAGCACCGAGCACCCCGAGCACTGAGCACCCAGCACCCCGAGCACTGAGCACCCAGCACTCTGAGTACTGAGCACTGAGCACCCAGCACCCCGAGCACTGAGCACTCAGCACCCTGTGTACTGAGCACTGAGTACCCAGTACCCCGAGCACTGAGCACCCAGCACCCTGAGCACTGAGCACCCAGCACCCTGAGTACTGAGCACTGAGCACCCTGAGTACTGAGCACTGAGCACCATGAGCACTGAGCACCCAGCTCCCCGAGCACTGAGCACCCAGCACCCTGAGTACTGAGCACACAGCACCCTGAGTACTGAGCCCTCAGCACCCTGAGTACTGAGCACCGAGCACCCCGAGCACTGAGCACCCAGCACCCTGAGCACTGAGCACCCTGAGGACTGAGCAACCAGCACCCTGAGTACTCAGCACCCAGCACCCTGAGTACTGAGCACCCAGCATCCTGAGTACTGAGCACCGATCACCCTGAGCACTGAGCACCCAGCACCCCGAGCACTGAGCACCCTGAGTACTGAGCACCCAGCACCCTGAGTACTGAGCACCGAGCTCCCCGAGCACTGAGCACCCTGAGTACTGAGCACACAACACCCCGATCACTGAGCACCCAGCACCCTGAGCACTGAGCACCCAGCACCCTGAGCACTGAGCACCCAGCAACCTGAGTACTGAGCACCCAGCACGCTGAGTACTGAGCACCCAGCACCTCGAGCACTGAGCACACAGCACCCTGAGTACTGAGCACTGAGCACCCAGCACCCCGAGCACTGAGCACCCAGCACCCTGTGTACTGAGCACCGAGCACCCCGAGCACTGAGCACCCAGGACCCCGAGCACTGAGCAAACTGAGCTCTTAGCACCCTGAGTACTGAGCACCCAGCACCCTGAGTACTGAGCACCCAGCACCCTGAGCACTGAGCACCCAGCACCATGAGTACTGAACACCCAGCACCCTTAGTACTGAGAACCGAGCACCCCGTGCACTGAGCACCAAGCACCCTGAGCACTGAGCACCCAGCACCCCGAGCATTGAGCACCCAGCACCCTGAGCACTGAGCACCCAGCACCCCGAGTACTGAGCACCGAGCACCCCGAGAACTGAGCACCCAGCACCCCAAGCACTCAGCACTGAGCACCCTGAGCACTGAGCACCCAGCACCCCGAGTACTGAGCACTGAGCACCCTGAGTACTGAGCACCCAGCACCCCGAGAACTGAGCACTGATCACCATGAGTACTGAGCATCCAGCACCCTGAGCACTGAGCACTGAGAACCCTGAGTACTGAGCACCGAGCACCCCGAGCACTGAACACCCAGCACCCTGAGTACTGAGCACCGAGCTCCCCGAGCACTGAGCACCCTGAGTACTGAGCACCCAGCACCCTGAGTACTGAGCACCAAGCACCGCGAGCACTGAGCACCCAGCACCCCGAGCACTGAGCACCCAGCACCCTGAGTACTGAGCACCCAGCACCCCGAGAATGAGCACCCTGAGCACTGAGTACCCAGCACCATGAGTACTGAGCACCCAGCACCCTGAGTACTGAGCACAAAGCACCCTGAGCACTGAGCACCCAGCAACCTGAGTACTGAGCACCCAGCACTCTGAGCACTGAGCACCCAGCACCCCGAGCACTGAGCACCCAGCACCCCGAGCACTGAGCACTGAGCACCCTGAGCACTGAGCACCCAGCACCCCGAGTACTGAGCACTGAGCACCCTGAGTACTGAGCACCCAGCACCCCGAGTACTGAGCACTGAGCACCCTGAGTACTGAGCACCCAGCACCCTGAGCACTGAGCACTGAGAACCCTGAGTACTGAGCACTGAGCACCCCGAGCACTGAGCACCCAGCACCCCGAGCACTGAGCACCCAGCACCCTGAGTACTGAGCACCCAGCACCCCAAACACTGAGCACCGAGCACCCTGAGAACTGAGCACCGAGCACCCTGAGTACTGAGCACCCAGCACCATGAGTACTGAGCACCGAGCACCCCGAGAATGAGCACCCAGCACCATGAGTACTGAGCACCGAGCAACCTGAGCACTGAGCACCCAGCACCCCGAGAATGAGCACCCAGCACCATGAGTACTGAGCACCGAGCAACCTGAGCACTGAGCACCCAGCACCCTGAGCACTGAGCACGGAGCACGGCGAGGACTGAGCACCCAGCACCTTGAGCACTGAGCACCCAGCACCTTGAGTACTGAGCACCGAGCACCCCGAGCCCTGAGCACCCAGCACCCTAAGTAATGAGCACCCAGCACCCTGAGCACTGAGCACCCAGCGCCCCGAGCACTGAGCACCCAGCACCCTGAGTACTGAGCACCCAGCACCCTGAGTACTGAGCACCCAGCACCCCGAGCACTGAGCACCCAGCACCCTGAGCACTGAGCACACAGCATCCTGAGTACTGAGCACTGAGCACCCTGAGCACTGAGCACCCAGCACCCCGAGCACTGAGCACCCAGCACCCTGAGTACTGAGCACCCAGCAACCTGAGTACTGAGCACTCAGCACCCTGAGTACTGAGCACCGAGCACCCCGAGCACTGAGCACCCAGCACCCTGAGCACTGAGCACCCTGAGGACTGAGCAACCAGCACCCTGAGTACTGAGCACCCAGCACCCTGAGTACTGAGCACCCAGCATCCTGAGTACTGAGCACCGATCACCCTGAGCACTGAGCACCCAGCACCCCGAGCACTGAGCACCCAGCACCCTGAGTACTGAGCACCGTGAGTACTGAGCACCCAGCACCCCGAGCACTGAGCACCCAGCACCCTGAGTACTGAGCACCCTGAGTACTGAGCACCCAGCACCCTGAGTACTGAGCACACTGAGTACTGAGCACCCAGCACCCTGAGCACTGAGCACCCTGAGGACTGAGCAACCAGCACCCTGAGCACTGAGCACCCAGCACACTGAGTACTGACCACCCAGCACCCTGAGCACTGAGCACCCAGCACCCTGAGTACTGAGCACCGAGCACCCCGAGCACTGAGCACCCAGCACACTGAGTACTGAGCACCCAGCACCCTGAGTAGTGAGCACCCAGCACCCCGACTACTGAGCACCCAGCACCGTGAGTACTGACCACCCAGCACCCTGAGTACTGAGCACCCAGCACCCCGAGCACGAAGCACCCAGCACCCCGAGCACCGAGCACCCAGCACCCTGAGCAGTGAGCACCCAGCACCCTGAGCACTGAGCACCCAGCACCTTGAGTACTGAGCACTGAGCACCAAGCACCCTGAGCACTGAGCACCCAGCACCCTTAATACTAAGCACCCAGCACCCTGAGTACTGAGCACCCAGCACCCTGAGTACTGAGCACCCAGCATACTGAGCACCGAGCACCCCGAGCACTGAGCACCCAGCACCCTTAGTACTGAGCACCCAGCACCCCGAGCACTGAGCACCCAGCACCCTGAGTACTGAGCACCGAGCACCCTGAGTACTGAGCACCCAGTACCCTGAGTACTGAGCACCCAGCGTACTGAGCACCTAGCACCCAGCACCCTGAGTACTGAGCAGCCAGCACCCTGAGCACTGAGCACCCAGCACGCTGAGTACTGAGCACCCAGCACCCTGAGTACTGTGCACTGAGCACCCTGAGTACTGAGCACTGAGCACCATGAGCAGTGAGCACCCAGCACCCCGAGCACTGAGCACCCAGCACCCTGAGTACTGAGCAACCTGCACCCTGAGTACTGAGCACTCAGCACCCTGAGTACTGAGCACCGAGCTCCCCGAGCCCTGAGCACCCTGAGCACTGAGCACCCTGAGGACTGAGCAACCAGCACCCTGAGTACTGAGCACCCAGCACCCTGAGTACTGAGCACCCAGCATCCTGAGTACTGAGCACCGATCACCCTGAGCACTGAGCACCCAGCACCCCGAGCACTGAGCACCCTGAGTACTGAGCACCCAGCACCCTGAGTACTGAGCACTAAGCACCCAGAGCACTGAGCACCCAGCACCCCGAGCACGGAGCATCCAGGACCCCGAGCACTGAGTACTGAGCACCCAGCACCCTGAGTACTGAGCACCGAGCTCCGCGAGCACTGAGCACCCTGAGTACTGAGCACCCAGAACCCCGATCACTGAGCACCCAGCACCCTGAGCACTGAGCACCCAGCACCCTGAGCACTGAGCACCCAGCACCCTGAGTACTGAGCACCCAGCACGCTGAGTACTGAGCACCCAGCACCCCGAGCACTGAGAACCCAGCACCCTGAGTACTGAGCACTGAGCACCCAGCACCCTGTGTACTGAGAACCGAGCACCCCGAGCACTGAGCACCCAGCACACTGAGCGCTCAGCACCCGGCACCCCGAGCACTGAGCACCCAGCACCCTGAGCACTGAGCACCCAGCACCCTGAGCACTGACCACCCAGCACCCAGAGCACTGAGCACCCAGCACACTGAGCACTGAGCACCCAGCACCCTGAGTACTTAGCACCCAGCACCCTGAGTACTGAGCACCCAACACCCCGAGGACTGAGCACCCAGCACCCTGTGCACTGAGCACTGAGCATCCAGCACCCCGAGCACTGAGCACCCTGAGCTCTTAGCACCCTGAGTACTGAGCACCCAGCACCCTGAGTACTTAGCACCCAGCACCCTGAGCACTGAGCACCCAGCACCCTGAGTACTGAGCACCAAGCACCCTGAGTACTGAGCACCGAGCACCCCGAGCACTGAGCACCCAGCACACTGAGCACTGAGCACCCAGCACCCCGAGCACTGAGCACCCAGCACCCTGAGCACTGAGCACCCAGCACCCCGAGTACTGAGCACCGAGCACCCCGAGAACTGAGCACCCAGCACCCCGAGCACTGAGCACTGAGCACCCTGAGCACTGAGCACCCAGCACCCCGAGTACTGATCACTGAGCACCCTGAGTACTGAGCAACCAGCACCCCGAGTACTGAGCACTGAGCACCATGAGTACTGAGCACCCAGCACCCTGAGCACTGAGCACTGAGAACCCTGAGTACTGAGCACCGAGCACCCCGAGCACTGAACACCCAGCACCCTGAGTACTGAGCACCGATCTCCCCGAGCACTGAGCACCCTGAGCACTGAGCACCCAGCACCCTGAGTACTGAGCACCGAGCACCCCGAGCACTGAGCACCCAGCACCCCGAGCACTGAGCACCCAGCACCCTGAGTACTGAGCACCCAGCACCCCGAGAATGAGCACCCTGAGCACTGAGTACCCAGCACCATGAGTACTGAGCACCCAGCACCCTGAGTACTGAGCACCCAGCATCCTGAGTACTGAGCACCGATCACCCTGAGCACTGAGCACCCAGCACCCCGAGCACTGAGCACCCAGCACCCTGAGTACTGAGCACCGTGAGTACTGAGCACCCAGCACCCCGAGCACTGAGCACCCAGCACCCTGAGTACTGAGCACCCTGAGTACTGAGCACCCAGCACCCTGAGTACTGAGCACACTGAGTACTGAGCACCCAGCACCCTGAGCACTGAGCACCCTGAGGACTGAGCAACCAGCACCCTGAGCACTGAGCACCCAGCACACCTAGTACTGACCACCCAGCACCCTGAGCACTGAGCACCCAGCACCCTGAGTACTGAGCACCGAGCACCCCGAGCACTGAGCACCCAGCACCCTGAGTACTGAGCACCCAGCACCCTGAGTAGTGAGCACCCAGCACCCCGACTACTGAGCACCCAGCACCGTGAGTACTGACCACCCAGCACCCTGAGTACTGAGCACCCAGCACCCCGAGCACTAAGCACCAAGCACCCCGAGCACCGAGCACCCAGCATCCTGAGCAGTGAGCACCCAGCACCCTGAGCACTGAGCACCCAGCACCTTGAGTACTGAGCACTGAGCAACCAGCACCCTGAGCACTGAGCACCCAGCACCCTTAATACTAAGCACCCAGCACCCTTAGTACTGAGCACCCAGCACCCTGAGTACTGAGCACCCAGCATACTGAGCACCGAGCACCCCGAGCACTGAGCACCCAGCACCCTTAGTACTGAGCACCCAGCACCCCGAGCACTGAGCACCCAGCACCCTGAGTACTGAGCACCGAGCACCCTGAGTACTGAGCACCCAGCACCCTGAGTACTGAGCACCCAGCGTACTGAGCACCGAGCACCCAGCACCCTGAGTACTGAGCAGCCAGCACCCTGAGCACTGAGCACCCAGCACCCTGAGTACTGAGCACCCAGCACCCTGAGTACTGAGCACTGAGCACCCTGAGTACTGAGCACTGAGCACCATGAGCACTGAGCACCCAGCACCCCGAGCACTGAGCACCCAGCACCCTGAGTACTGAGCAACCAGCACCCTGAGTACTGAGCACTCACCACCCTGAGTACTGAGCACCGAGCACCCCGAGCACTGAGCACCCAGCACCCTGAGCACTGAGCACCCTGAGGACTGAGCAACCAGCACCCTGAGTACTGAGCACACTGAGTACTGAGCACCCAGCACCCTGAGCACTGAGCACCCTGAGGACTGAGCAACCAGCACCCTGAGCACTGAGCACCCAGCACACTGAGTACTGACCACCCAGCACCCTGAGCACTGAGCACCGTGAGTACTGAGCACCCAGCACCCCGAGCACTGAGCACCCAGCACCCTGTGTACTGAGCACCCTGAGTACTGAGCACCCAGCACCCTGAGTACTGAGCACACTGAGTACTGAGCACCCAGCACCCTGAGCACTGAGCACCCTGAGGACTGAGCAACCAGCACCCTGAGCACTGAGCACCCAGCACACTGAGTACTGACCACCCAGCACCCTGAGCACTGAGCACCCAACACCCTGAGTACTGAGCACCGAGCACCCCGAGCACTGAGCACCCAGCACCCTGAGTACTGAGCACCCAGCACCCTGAGTAGTGAGCACCCAGCACCCCGACTACTGAGCACCCAGCACCGTGAGTACTGACCACCCAGCACCCTGAGTACTGAGCACCCAGCACCCCGAGCACGAAGCACCCAGCACCCCGAGCACCGAGCACCCAGCACCCTGAGCAGTGAGCACCCAGCACCCTGAGCACTGAGCACCCAGCACCTTGAGTACTGAGCACTGAGCACCCAGCACCCTGAGCACTGAGCACCCAGCACCCTTAATACTCAGCACCCAGCACCCTGAGTACTGAGCACCCAGCACCCTGAGTACTGAGCACCCAGCATACTGAGCACCGAGCACCCCGAGCACTGAGCACCCAGCACCCTTAGTACTGAGCACCCAGCACCCCGAGCACTGAGCACCCAGCACCCTGAGTACTGAGCACCGAGCACCCTGAGTACTGAGCACCCAGTACCCTGAGTACTGAGCACCCAGCGTACTGAGCACCGAGCACCCAGCACCCTGAGTACTGAGCAGCCAGCACCCTGAGCACTGAGCACCCAGCACCCTGAGTACTGAGCACCCAGCACCCTGAGTACTGAGCACTGAGCACCCTGAGTACTGAGCACTGAGCACCATGAGCACTGAGCACCCAGCACCCCGAGCACTGAGCACCAAGCACCCTGAGTACTGAGCAACCAGCACCCTGAGTACTGAGCACTCAGCACCCTGAGTACTGAGCACCGAGCACCCCGAGCCCTGAGCACCCAGCACCCTGAGCACTGAGCACCCTGAGGACTGAGCAACCAGCACCCTGAGTACTGAGCACCCAGCACCCTGAGTACTGAGCACCCAGCATCCTGAGTACTGAGCACCGATCACCCTGAGCACTGAGCACCCAGCACCCCGAGCACTGAGCACCCTGAGTACTGAGCACCCAGCACCCTGAGTACTGAGCACTAAGCACCCAGAGCACTGAGCACCCAGCACCCCGAGCACGGAGCATCCAGGACCCCGAGCACTGAGTACTGAGCACCCAGCACCCTGAGTACTGAGCACCGAGCTCCGCGAGCACGGAGCACCCTGAGTACTGAGCACCCAGAACCCCGATCACTGAGCACCCAGCACCCTGAGCACTGAGCACCCAGCACCCTGAGCACTGAGCACCCAGCACCCTGAATACTGAGCACCCAGCACGCTGAGTACTGAGCACCCAGCACCCCGAGCACTGAGCACCCAGCACCCTGAGTACTGAGCACTGAGCACCCAGCATCCCGAGCACTGAGCACCCAGCACCCTGTGTACTGAGAACCGAGCACCCCGAGCACTGTGCACCCAGCACACTGAGCGCTCAGCACCCGGCACCCCGAGCACTGAGCACCCAGCACCCTGAGCACTGAGCACCCAGCACCCTGAGCACTGAGCACCCAGCACCCAGAGCACTGTGCACCCAGCACACTGAGCACTGAGCACCCAGCACCCTGAGTACTGAGCACCCAGCACCCTGAGTACTGAGCACCCAGCACCCCGAGGACTGAGCACCCAGCACCGTGTGCACTGAGCACTGAGCATCCAGCACCCCGAGCACTGAGCACCCTGAGCTCTTAGCACCCTGAGTACTGAGCACCCAGCACCCTGAGTACTTAGCACCCAGCACCCTGAGCACTGAGCACCCAGCACCCTGAGTACTGAGCACCAAGCACCCTGAGTACTGAGCACCGAGCACCCCGAGCACTGAGCACCCAGCACACTGAGCACTGAGCACCCAGCACCCCGAGCACTGAGCACCCAGCACCCTGAGCACTGAGCACCCAGCACCCCGAGTACTGAGCACCGAGCACCCCGAGAACTGAGCACCCAGCACCCCGAGCACTGAGCACTGAGCACCCTGAGCACTGAGCACCCAGCACCCCCAGTACTGAGCACTGAGCACCCTGAGTACTGAGCAACCAGCACCCCGAGTACTGAGCACTGAGCACCATGAGTACTGAGCACCCAGCACCCTGAGCACTGAGCACCGAGCTCCCCGAGCACTGAGCACCCTGAGCACTGAGCACCCAGCACCCTGAGTACTGAGAACCGAGCACCCCGAGCACTGAGCACCCAGCACCCCGAGCACTGAGCACCCAGCACCCTGAGTACTGAGCACCCAGCACCCCGAGAATGAGCACCCTGAGCACTGAGTACCCAGCACCATGAGTACTGAGCACCCAGCACCCTGAGTACTGAGCACCCAGCATCCTGAGTACTGAGCACCGATCACCCTGAGCACTGAGCACCCAGCACCCCGAGCACTGAGCACCCAGCACCCTGAGTACTGAGCACCGTGAGTACTGAGCACCCAGCACCCCGAGCACTGAGCACCCAGCACCCTGAGTACTGAGCACCCTGAGTACTGAGCACCCAGCACCCTGAGTACTGAGCACACTGAGTACTGAGCACCCAGCACCCTGAGCACTGAGAACCCTGAGGACTGAGCAACCAGCACCCTGAGCACTGAGCACCCAGCACACTGAGTACTGACCACCCAGCACCCTGAGCACTTAGCACCCAGCACCCTGAGTACTGAGCATCGAGCACCCCGAGCACTGAGCACCCAGCACCCTGAGTACTGAGCACCCAGCACCCTGAGTAGTGAGCACCCAGCACCCCGACTACTGAGCACCCAGCACCGTGAATACTGACCACCCAGCACCCTGAGTACTGAGCACCCAGCACCCCGAGCACTAAGCACCAAGCACCCCGAGCACCGAGCACCCAGCATCCTGAGCAGTGAGCACCCAGCACCCTGAGCACTGAGCACCCAGCACCTTGAGTACTGAGCACTGAGCAACCAGCACCCTGAGCACTGAGCACCCAGCACCCTTAATACTAAGCACCCAGCACCCTTAGTACTGAGCACCCAGCACCCTGAGTACTGAGCACCCAGCATACTGAGCACCGAGCACCCCGAGCACTGAGCACCCAGCACCCTTAGTACTGAGCACCCAGCACCCCGAGCACTGAGCACCCAGCACCCTGAGTACTGAGCACCGAGCACCCTGAGTACTGAGCACCCAGCACCCTGAGTACTGAGCACCCAGCGTACTGAGCACCGAGCACCCAGCACCCTGAGTACTGAGCAGCCAGCACCCTGAGCACTGAGCACCCAGCACCCTGAGTACTGAGCACCGAGCTCCACGAGCACGGAGCACCCTGAGTACTGAGCACCCAGAACCCCGATCACTGAGCACCCAGCACCCTGAGCACTGAGCACCCAGCACCCTGAGCACTGAGCACCCAGCACCCTGAGTACTGAGCACCCAGCACGCTGAGTACTGAGCACCCAGCACCCCGAGCACTGAGCACCCAGCACCCTGAGTACTGAGCACTGAGCACCCAGCATCCCGAGCACTGAGCACCCAGCACCCTGTGTACTGAGAACCGAGCACCCCGAGCACTGTGCACCCAGCACACTGAGCGCTCAGCACCCGGCACCCCGAGCACTGAGCACCCAGCACCCTGAGCACTGAGCACCCAGCACCCTGAGCACTGAGCACCCAGCACCCAGAGCACTGTGCACCCAGCACACTGAGCACTGAGCACCCAGCACCCTGAGTACTGAGCACCCAGCACCCTGAGTACTGAGCACCCAGCACCCTGAGTAATGAGTACCCAGCACCCCGAGCACTGAGCACACAGCACCCTGAGTACTGAGCACCGAGCACCCTGAGTACTGAGCAGCCAGCACCCTGAGTACTGAGCACCGAGCTCCGCAAGCACGGAGCACCCTGAGTACTGAGCACCCAGAACCCCGATCACTGAGCACCCAGCACCCTGAGCACTGAGCACCCAGCACCCTGAGCACTGAGCACCCAGCACCCTGAGTACTGAGCACCCAGCACGCTGAGTACTGAGCACCCAGCACCCCGAGCACTGAGCACCCAGCACCCTGAGTACTGAGCACTGAGCACCCAGCATCCCGAGCACTGAGCACCCAGCACCCTGTGTACTGAGAACCGAGCACCCCGAGCACTGTGCACCCAGCACACTGAGCGCTCAGCACCCGGCACCCCGAGCACTGAGCACCCAGCACCCTGAGCACTGAGCACCCAGCACCCTGAGCACTGAGCACCCAGCACCCAGAGCACTGTGCACCCAGCACACTGAGCACTGAGCACCCAGCACCCTGAGTACTGAGCACCCAGCACCCTGAGTACTGAGCACCCAGCACCCCGAGGACTGAGCACCCAGCACCGTGTGCACTGAGCACTGAGCATCCAGCACCCCGAGCACTGAGCACCCTGAGCTCTTAGCACCCTGAGTACTGAGCACCCAGCACCCTGAGTACTTAGCACCCAGCACCCTGAGCACTGAGCACCCAGCACCCTGAGTACTGAGCACCGAGCACCCCGAGCACTGAGCACCCAGCACACTGAGCACTGAGCACGCAGCACCCCGAGCACTGAGCACCCAGCACCCTGAGCACTGAGCACCCAGCACCCCGAGTACTGAGCACCGAGCACCCCGAGAACTGAGCACCCAGCACCCCGAGCACTGAGCACTGAGCACCCTGAGCACTGAGCACCCAGCACCCCGAGTACTGAGCACTGAGCACCCTGAGTACTGAGCAACCAGCACCCCGAGTACTGAGCACTGAGCACCATGAGTACTGAGCACCCAGCACCCTGAGCACTGAGCACCGAGCTCCCCGAGCACTGAGCACCCTGAGCACTGAGCACCCAGCACCCTGAGTACTGAGCACCGAGCACCCCGAGCACTGAGCACCCAGCACCCCGAGCACTGAGCACCCAGCACCCTGAGTACTGAGCACCCAGCACCCCGAGAATGAGCACCCTGAGCACTGAGTACCCAGCACCCTGAGTACTGAGGACCCAGCACCCTGAGTACTTAGCACCCAGCACCCTGAGCACTGAGCACCCAGCACCCTGAGTAGTGAGCACCCAGCACCCCGACTACTGAGCACCCAGCACCGTGAATACTGACCACCCAGCACCCTGAGTACTGAGCACCCAGCACCCCGAGCACTAAGCACCAAGCACCCCGAGCACCGAGCACCCAGCATCCTGAGCAGTGAGCACCCAGCACCCTGAGCACTGAGCACCCAGCACCTTGAGTACTGAGCACTGAGCAACCAGCACCCTGAGCACTGAGCACCCAGCACCCTTAATACTAAGCACCCAGCACCCTTAGTACTGAGCACCCAGCACCCTGAGTACTGAGCACCCAGCATACTGAGCACCGAGCACCCCGAGCACTGAGCACCCAGCACCCTTAGTACTGAGCACCCAGCACCCCGAGCACTGAGCACCCAGCACCCTGAGTACTGAGCACCGAGCACCCTGAGTACTGAGCACCCAGCACCCTGAGTACTGAGCACCCAGCGTACTGAGCACCGAGCACCCAGCACCCTGAGTACTGAGCAGCCAGCACCCTGAGCACTGAGCACCCAGCACCCTGAGTACTGAGCACCGAGCTCCGCGAGCACGGAGCACCCTGAGTACTGAGCACCCAGAACCCCGATCACTGAGCACCCAGCACCCTGAGCACTGAGCACCCAGCACCCTGAGCACTGAGCACCCAGCACCCTGAGTACTGAGCACCCAGCACGCTGAGTACTGAGCACCCAGCACCCCGAGCACTGAGCACCCAGCACCCTGAGTACTGAGCACTGAGCACCCAGCATCCCGAGCACTGAGCACCCAGCACTCTGTGTACTGAGAACCGAGCACCCCGAGCACTGTGCACCCAGCACACTGAGCGCTCAGCACCCGGCACCCCGAGCACTGAGCACCCAGCACCCTGAGCACTGAGCACCCAGCACCCTGAGCACTGAGCACCCAGCACCCAGAGCACTGTGCACCCAGCACACTGAGCACTGAGCACCCAGCACCCTGAGTACTGAGCACCCAGCACCCTGAGTACTGAGCACCCAGCACCCTGAGTAATGAGTACCCAGCACCCCGAGCACTGAGCACACAGCACCCTGAGTACTGAGCACCGAGCACCCTGAGTACTGAGCAGCCAGCACCCTGAGTACTGAGCACCGAGCTATGCGAGCACGGAGCACCCTGAGTACTGAGCACCCAGAACCCCGATCACTGAGCACCCAGCACCCTGAGCACTGAGCACCCAGCACCCTGAGCACTGAGCACCCAGCACCCTGAGTACTGAGCACCCAGCACGCTGAGTACTGAGCACCCAGCACCCCGAGCACTGAGCACCCAGCACCCTGAGTACTGAGCACTGAGCACCCAGCATCCCGAGCACTGAGCACCCAGCACCCTGTGTACTGAGAACCGAGCACCCCGAGCACTGTGCACCCAGCACACTGAGCGCTCAGCACCCGGCACCCCGAGCACTGAGCACCCAGCACCCTGAGCACTGAGCACCCAGCACCCTGAGCACTGAGCACCCAGCACCCAGAGCACTGTGCACCCAGCACACTGAGCACTGAGCACCCAGCACCCTGAGTACTGAGCACCCAGCACCCTGAGTACTGAGCACCCAGCACCCCGAGGACTGAGCACCCAGCACCGTGTGCACTGAGCACTGAGCATCCAGCACCCCGAGCACTGAGCACCCTGAGCTCTTAGCACCCTGAGTACTGAGCACCCAGCACCCTGAGTACTTAGCACCCAGCACCCTGAGCACTGAGCACCCAGCACCCTGAGTACTGAGCACCGAGCACCCCGAGCACTGAGCACCCAGCACACTGAGCACTGAGCACCCAGCACCCCGAGCACTGAGCACCCAGCACCCTGAGCACTGAGCACCCAGCACCCCGAGTACTGAGCACCGAGCACCCCGAGAACTGAGCACCCAGCACCCCGAGCACTGAGCACTGAGCACCCTGAGCACTGAGCACCCAGCACCCCGAGTACTGAGCACTGAGCACCCTGAGTACTGAGCAACCAGCACCCCGAGTACTGAGCACTGAGCACCATGAGTACTGAGCACCCAGCACCCTGAGCACTGAGCACCGTGCTCCCCGAGCACTGAGCACCCTGAGCACTGAGCACCCAGCACCCTGAGTACTGAGCACCGAGCACCCCGAGCACTGAGCACCCAGCACCCCGAGCACTGAGCACCCAGCACCCTGAGTACTGAGCACCCAGCACCCCGAGAATGAGCACCCTGAGCACTGAGTACCCAGCACCATGAGTACTGAGCACCCAGCACCCTGAGTACTGAGCACCCAGCATCCTGAGTACTGAGCACCGATCACCCTGAGCACTGAGCACCCAGCACCCCGAGCACTGAGCACCCAGCACCCTGAGTACTGAGCACCGTGAGTACTGAGCACCCAGCACCCCGAGCACTGAGCACCCAGCACCCTGAGTACTGAGCACCCTGAGAACTGAGCACCCAGCACCCTGAGTACTGAGCACACTGAGTACTGAGCACCCAGCACCCTGAGCACTGAGCACCCTGAGGACTGAGCAACCAGCACCCTGAGCACTGAGCACCCAGCACACTGAGTACTGACCACCCAGCACCCTGAGCACTGAGCACCCAGCACCCTGAGTACTGAGCACCGAGCACCCCGAGCACTGAGCACCCAGCACCCTGAGTACTGAGCACCCAGCACCCTGAGTAGTGAGCACCCAGCACCCCGACTACTGAGCACCCAGCACCGTGAGTACTGACCACCCAGCACCCTGAGTACTGAGCACCCAGCACCCCGAGCACTAAGCACCAAGCACCCCGAGCACCGAGCACCCAGCATCCTGAGCAGTGAGCACCCAGCACCCTGAGCACTGAGCACCCAGCACCTTGAGTACTGAGCACTGAGCAACCAGCACCCTGAGCACTGAGCACCCAGCACCCTTAATACTAAGCACCCAGCACCCTTAGTACTGAGCACCCAGCACCCTGAGTACTGAGCACCCAGCATACTGAGCACCGAGCACCCCGAGCACTGAGCACCCAGCACCCTTAGTACTGAGCACCCAGCACCCCGAGCACTGAGCACCCAGCACCCTGAGTACTGAGCACCGAGCACCCTGAGTACTGAGCACCCAGCACCCTGAGTACTGAGCACCCAGCGTACTGAGCACCGAGCACCCAGCACCCTGAGTACTGAGCAGCCAGCACCCTGAGCACTGAGCACCCAGCACCCTGAGTACTGAGCACCCAGCACCCTGAGTACTGAGCACTGAGCACCCTGAATACTGAGCACTGAGCACCATGAGCACTGAGCACCCAGCACCCCGAGCACTGAGCACCCAGCACCCTGAGTACTGAGCAACCAGCACCCTGAGTACTGAGCACTCAGCACCCTGAGTACTGAGCACCGAGCACCCCGAGCACTGAGCACCCAGCACCCTGAGCACTGAGCACCCTGAGGACTGAGCAACCAGCACCCTGAGTACTGAGCACACTGAGTACTGAGCACCCAGCACCCTGAGCACTGAGCACCCTGAGGACTGAGCAACCAGCACCCTGAGCACTGAGCACCCAGCACACTGAGTACTGACCACCCAGCACCCTGAGCACTGAGCACCGTGAGTACTGAGCACCCAGCACCCCGAGCACTGAGCACCCAGCACCCTGAGTACTGAGCACCCTGAGTACTGAGCACCCAGCACCCTGAGTACTGAGCACACTGAGTACTGAGCACCCAGCACCCTGAGCACTGAGCACCCTGAGGACTGAGCAACCAGCACCCAGAGCACTGAGCACCCAGCACACTGAGTACTGACCACCCAGCACCCTGAGCACTGAGCACCCAACACCCTGAGTACTGAGCACCGAGCACCCCGAGCACTGAGCACCCAGCACCCTGAGTACTGAGCACCCAGCACCCTGAGTAGTGAGCACCCAGCACCCCGACTACTGAGCACCCAGCACCGTGAGTACTGACCACCCAGCACCCTGAGTACTGAGCACCCAGCACCCCGAGCACGAAGCACCCAGTACCCCGAGCACCGAGCACCCAGCACCCTGAGCAGTGAGCACCCAGCACCCTGAGCACTGAGCACCCAGCACCTTGAGTACTGAGCACTGAGCACCCAGCACCCTGAGCACTGAGCACCCAACACCCTTAATACTCAGCACCCAGCACCCTGAGTACTGAGCACCCAGCACCCTGAGTACTGAGCACCCAGCATACTGAGCACCGAGCACCCCGAGCACTGAGCACCCAGCACCCTTAGTACTGAGCACCCAGCACCCCGAGCACTGAGCACCCAGCACCCTGAGTACTGAGCACCGAGCACCCTGAGTACTGAGCACCCAGTACCCTGAGTACTGAGCACCCAGCGTACTGAGCACCGAGCACCCAGCACCCTGAGTACTGAGCAGCCAGCACCCTGAGCACTGAGCACCCAGCACCCTGAGTACTGAGCACCCAGCACCCTGAGTACTGAGCACTGAGCACACTGAGTACTGAGCACTGAGCACCATGAGCACTGAGCACCCAGCACCCCGAGCACTGAGCACCAAGCACCCTGAGTACTGAGCAACCAGCACCCTGAGTACTGAGCACTCAGCACCCTGAGTACTGAGCACCGAGCACCCCGAGCCCTGAGCACCCAGCACCCTGAGCACTGAGCACCCTGAGGACTGAGCAACCAGCACCCTGAGTACTGAGCACCCAGCACCCTGAGTACTGAGCACCCAGCATCCTGAGTACTGAGCACCGATCACCCTGAGCACTGAGCACCCAGCACCCCGAGCACTGAGCACCCTGAGTACTGAGCACCCAGCACCCTGAGTACTGAGCACTAAGCACCCAGAGCACTGAGCACCCAGCACCCCGAGCACGGAGCATCCAGGACCCCGAGCACTGAGTACTGAGCACCCAGCACCCTGAGTACTGAGCACCGAGCTCCGCGAGCACGGAGCACCCTGAGTACTGAGCACCCAGAACCCCGATCACTGAGCACCCAGCACCCTGAGCACTGAGCACCCAGCACCCTGAGCACTGAGCACCCAGCACCCTGAGTACTGAGCACCCAGCACGCTGAGTACTGAGCACCCAGCACCCCGAGCACTGAGCACCCAGCACCCTGAGTACTGAGCACTGAGCACCCAGCATCCCGAGCACTGAGCACCCAGCACCCTGTGTACTGAGAACCGAGCACCCCGAGCACTGAGCACCCAGCACACTGAGCGCTCAGCACCCGGCACCCCGAGCACTGAGCACCCAGCACCCTGAGCACTGAGCACCCAGCACCCTGAGCACTGAGCACCCAGCACCCAGAGCACTGTGCACCCAGCACACTGAGCACTGAGCACCCAGCACCCTGAGTACTGAGCACCCAGCACCCTGAGTACTGAGCACCCAGCACCCCGAGGACTGAGCACCCAGCACCGTGTGCACTGAGCACTGAGCATCCAGCACCCCGAGCACTGAGCACCCTGAGCTCTTAGCACCCTGAGTACTGAGCACCCAGCACCCTGAGTACTTAGCACCCAGCACCCTGAGCACTGAGCACCCAGCACCCTGAGTACTGAGCACCAAGCACACTGAGTACTGAGCACCGAGCACCCCGAGCACTGAGCACCCAGCACACTGAGCACTGAGCACCCAGCACCCCGAGCACTGAGCACCCAGCACCCTGAGCACTGAGCACCCAGCACCCCGAGTACTGAGCACCGAGCACCCCGAGAACTGAGCACCCAGCACCCCGAGCACTGAGCACTGAGCACCCTGAGCACTGAGCACCCAGCACCCCGAGTACTGAGCACTGAGCACCCTGAGTACTGAGCAACCAGCACCCCGAGTACTGAGCACTGAGCACCATGAGTACTGAGCACCCAGCACCCTGAGCACTGAGCACTGAGAACCCTGAGTACTGAGCACCGAGCACCCCGAGCACTGAACACGCAGCACCCTGAGTACTGAGCACCGAGCTCCCCGAGCACTGAGCACCCTGAGCAGTGAGCACCCAGCACCCTGAGTACTGAGCACCGAGCACCCCGAGCACTGAGCACCCAGCACCCCGAGCACTGAGCACCCAGCACCCTGAGTACTGAGCACCCATCACCCCGAGAATGAGCACCCTGAGCACTGAGTACCCAGCACCATGAGTACTGAGCACCCAGCACCCTGAGTACTGAGCACCCAGCATCCTGAGTACTGAGCACCGATCACCCTGAGCACTGAGCACCCAGCACCCCGAGCACTGAGCACCCAGCACCCTGAGTACTGAGCACCGTGAGTACTGAGCACCCAGCACCCCGAGCACTGAGCACCCAGCACCCTGAGTACTGAGCACCCTGAGTACTGAGCACCCAGCACCCTGAGTACTGAGCACACTGAGTACTGAGCACCCAGCACCCTGAGCACTGAGCACCCTGAGGACTGAGCAACCAGCACCCTGAGCACTGAGCACCCAGCACACTGAGTACTGACCACCCAGCACCCTGAGCACTGAGCACCCAGCACCCTGAGTACTGAGCACCGAGCACCCCGAGCACTGAGCAACCAGCACCCTGAGTACTGAGCACCCAGCACCCTGAGTAGTGAGCACCCAGCACCCCGACTACTGAGCACCCAGCACCGTGAGTACTGACCACCGAGCACCCTGAGTTCTGAGCACCCAGCACCCCGAGCACTAAGCACCCAGCACCCCGAGCACCGAGCACCCAGCATCCTGAGCAGTGAGCACCCAGCACCCTGAGCACTGAGCACCCAGCACCTTGAGTACTGAGCACTGAGCACCCAGCACCCTGAGCACTGAGCACCCAGTACCCTTAATACTAAGCACCCAGCACCCTTAGTACTGAGCACCCAGCACCCTGAGTACTGAGCACCCAGCATACTGAGCACCGAGCACCCCGAGCACTGAGCACCCAGCACCCTTAGTACTGAGCACCCAGCACCCCGAGCACTGAGCACCCAGCACCCTGAGTACTGAGCACCGAGCACCCTGAGTACTGAGCACCCAGCACCCTGAGTACTGAGCACCCAGCGTACTGAGCACCGAGCACCCAGCACCCTGAGTACTGAGCAGCCAGCACCCTGAGCACTGAGCACCCAGCACCCTGAGTACTGAGCACCCAGCACCCTGAGTACTGAGCACTGAGCACCCTGAGTACTGAGCACTGAGCACCATGAGCACTGAGCACCCAGCACCCCGAGCACTGAGCACCCAGCACCCTGAGTACTGAGCAACCAGCACCCTGAGTACTGAGCACTCAGCACCCTGAGTACTGAGCACCGAGCACCCCGAGCCCTGAGCACCCAGCACCCTGAGCACTGAGCACCCTGAGGACTGAGCAACCAGCACCCTGAGTACTGAGCACCCAGCACCCTGAGTACTGAGCACCCAGCATCCTGAGTACTGAGCATCGATCACCCTGAGCACTGAGCACCCAGCACCCCGAGCACTGAGCACCCTGAGTACTGAGCACCCAGCACCCTGAGTACTGAGCACTAAGCACCCAGAGCACTGAGCACCCAGCACCCCGAGCACGGAGCATCCAGGACCCCGAGCACTGAGTACTGAGCACCCAGCACCCTGAGTACTGAGCACCGAGCTCCGCGAGCACTGAGCACCCTGAGTACTGAGCACCCAGAACCCCGATCACTGAGCACCCAGCACCCTGAGCACTGAGCACCCAGCACCCTGAGCACTGAGCACCCACCACCCTGAGTACTGAGCACCCAGCACGCTGAGTACTGAGCACCCAGCACCCCGAGCACTGAGCACCCAGCACCCTGAGTACTGAGCACTGAGCACCCAACACCCCGAGCACTGAGCACCCAGCACCCTGTGTACTGAGAACCGAGCACCCCGAGCACTGAGCACCCAGCACCCTGAGCGCTCAGCACCCGGCACCCCGAGCACTGAGCACCCAGCACCCTGAGCACTGAGCACCCAGCACCCTGAGCACTGAGCACCCAGCACCCAGAGCACTGAGCACCCAGCACACTGAGCACTGAGCACCCAGCACCCTGAGTACTGAGCACCCAGCACCCTGAGTACTGAGCACCCAGCACCCCGAGGACTGAGCACCCAGCACCCTGTGCACTGAGCACTGAGCATCCAGCACCCCGAGCACTGAGCACCCTGAGCTCTTAGCACCCTGAGTACTGAGCACCCAGCACCCTGAGTACTGAGCACCCAGCACCCTGAGCACTGAGCACCCAGCACCCTGAGTACTGAGCACCAAGCACCCTGAGTACTGAGCACCGAGCACCCCTTGCACTGAGCACCCAGCACACTGAGCACTGAGCACCCAGCACCCCGAGCACTGAGCACCCAGCACCCTGAGCACTGACCACCCAGCACCCCGAGTACTGAGCACCGAGCACCCCGAGAACTGAGCACCCAGCACCCCGAGCACTGAGCACTGAGCACCCTGAGCACTGAGCACCCAGCACCCCGAGTACTGAGCACTGAGCACACTGAGTACTGAGCAACCAGCACCCCGAGTACTGAGCACTGAGCACCATGAGTACTGAGCAACCAGCACCCTGAGCACTGAGCACTGAGAACCCTGAGTACTGAGCACCCAGCACCCTGAGCACTGAGCACCCAGCACCCTGAGCACTGAGCACCCAGCACTCAGAGCACTGAGCACCCAGCACACTGAGCACTGAGCACCCAGCACCCTGAGTACTGAGCACCCAGCACCCTGAGTACTGAGCACCCAGCACCCCGAGGACTGAGCACCCAGCACCCTGTGCACTGAGGACTGAGCATCCAGCACCCCGAGCACTGAGCACCCTGAGCTCTTAGCACCCTGAGTACTGAGCACCCAGCACCCTGAGTACTTAGCACCCAGCACCCTGAGCACTGAGCACCCAGCACCCTGAGTACTGAGCACCAAGCACCCTGAGTACTGAGCACCGAGCACCCCGAGCACTGAGCACCCAGCACACTGAGCACTGAGCACCCAGCACCCCGAGCACTGAGCACCCAGCACCCTGAGCACTGAGCACCCAGCACCCCGAGTACTGAGCACTGAGCACCATGAGTACTGAGCACCCAGCACCCCGAGCACTGAGCACTGAGAACCCTGAGTACTGAGCACCCAGCACCCCGAGTACTGAGCACTGAGCACCCCGAGCACTGAGCACCCAGCACACTGAGCACTGAGCACCCAGCACCCCGAGCACTGAGCACTGAGCACCCTGAGCACTGAGCACCCAGCACCCCGAGTACTGAGCACTGAGCACCCTGAGTACTGAGCAACCAGCACCCCGAGTACTGAGCACTGAGCACCATGAGTACTGAGCACCCAGCACCCTGAGCACTGAGCACTGAGAACCCTGAGTACTGAGCACCGAGCACCCCGAGCACTGAACACCCAGCACCCTGAGTACTGAGCACCGAGCTCCCCGAGCACTGAGCACCCTGAGCACTGAGCACCCAGCACCCTGAGGACTGAGCACCGAGCACCCCGAGCACTGAGCACACAGCACCCCGAGCACTGAGCACCCAGCACCCTGAGTACTGAGCACCCAGCACCCCGAGAATGAGCACCCTGAGCACTGAGTACCCAGCACCATGAGTACTGAGTACCCAGCACCCTGAGTACTGAGCACCCAGCATCCTGAGTACTGAGCACCGATCACCCTGAGCACTGAGCACCCAGCACCCCGAGCACTGAGCACCCAGCACCCTGAGTACTGAGCACCAAGCACCCTGAGTACTGAGCACCGAGCACCCCGTGCACTGAGCACCCAGCACACTGAGCACTGAGCACCCAGCACCCCGAGCACTGAGCACCCAGCACCCTGAGCACTGAGCACCCAGCACCCCGAGTACTGAGCACCGAGCACCCCGAGAACTGAGCACCCAGCACCCCGAGCACTGAGCACTGAGCACCCTGAGCACTGAGCACCCAGCACCCCGAGTACTGAGCACTGAGCACACTGAGTACTGAGCAACCAGCACCCCGAGTACTGAGCACTGAGCACCATGAGTACTGAGCACCCAGCACCCTGAGCACTGAGCACTGAGAACCCTGAGTACTGAGCACCGAGCACCCCGAGCACTGAACACCCAGCACCCTGAGTACTGAGCACCAAGCTCCCCGAGCACTGAGCACACTGAGCACTGAGCACCCAGCACCCTGAGTACTGAGCACCGAGCACACCGAGCACTGAGCACCCAGCACCCCGAGCACTGAGCACCCAGCACCCTGAGTACTGAGCACCCAGCACCCCGAGAATGAGCACCCTGAGCACTGAGTACCCAGCACCATGAGTACTGAGCACCCAGCACCCTGAGTACTGAGCACCCAGCATCCTGAGTACTGAGCACCGATCACCCTGAGCACTGAGCACCCAGCACCCCGAGCACTGAGCACCCAGCACCCTGAGTACTGAGCACCAAGCACCCTGAGTACTGAGCACCGAGCACCCCGTGCACTGAGCACCCAGCACACTGAGCACTGAGCACCCAGCACCCCGAGCACTGAGCACCCAGCACCCTGAGCACTGAGCACCCAGCACCCCGAGTACTGAGCACCGAGCACCCCGAGAACTGAGCACCCAGCACCCCGAGCACTGAGCACTGAGCACCCTGAGCACTGAGCACCCAGCACCCCGAGTACTGAGCACTGAGCACACTGAGTACTGAGCAACCAGCACCCCGAGTACTGAGCACTGAGCACCATGAGTACTGAGCACCCAGCACCCTGAGCACTGAGCACTGAGAACCCTGAGTACTGAGCACCGAGCACCCCGAGCACTGAACACCCAGCAACCTGAGTACTGAGCACCGAGCTCCCTGAGCACTGAGCACCCAGCACCCTGTGTACTGAGAACCGAGCACCCCGAGAACTGAGCACCCAGCACACTGAGCGCTCAGCACCCGGCACCCCGAGCACTGAGCACCCAGCACCCTGAGCACTGAGCACCCAGCACCCTGAGTACTGAGCACCCAGCACCCATAGCACTAAGCACCCAGCACCCTGAGTACTGAGAACCCAGCACCCTGAGTACTGAGCACCCAGCACCCCGAGGACTGAGCACCCAGCACCCTGTGCACTGAGCACTGAGCATCCAGCACCCCGAGCACTGAGCACCCTGAGCTCTTAGCACCCTGAGTAATGAGCACCCAGCAACCTGAGTACTTAGCACCCAGCACCCTGAGCACTGAGCACCCAGCACCCTGAGTACTGAGCACCAAGCACCCTGAGTACTGAGCACCGAGCACCCCGAGCACTGAGCACCCAGCACACTGAGCACTGAGCACCCAGCACCCCGAGCACTGAGCACCCAGCACCCTGAGCACTGAGCACCCAGCACCCCGAGTACTGAGCACCGAGCACCCCGAGAACTGAGCACCCAGCACCCCGAGCACTGAGCACTGAGCACCCTGAGCACTGAGCACCCAGCACCCCGAGTACTGAGCACTGAGCACCCTGAGTACTGAGCAACCAGCACCCCGAGTACTGAGCACTGAGCACCATGAGTACTGAGCACCCAGCACCCTGAGCACTGAGCACTGAGAACCCTGAGTACTGAGCACCGAGCACCCCGAGCACTGAACACCCAGCACCCTGAGTACTGAGCACCGAGCTCCCCGAGCACTGAGCACCCTGAGCACTGAGCACCCAGCACCCTGAGTACTGAGCACCGAGCACCCCGAGCACTGAGCACCCAGCACCCCGAGCACTGAGCACCCAGCACCCTGAGTACTGAGCACCCAGCACCCCGAGAATGAGCACCCTGAGCACTGAGTACCCAGCACCATGAGTACTGAGCACCCAGCACCCTGAGTACTGAGCACCCAGCATCCTGAGTACTGAGCACCGATCACCCTGAGCACTGAGCACCCAGCACCCCGAGCACTGAGCACCCAGCACCCTGAGTACTGAGCACCGTGAGTACTGAGCACCCAGCACCCCGAGCACTGAGCACCCAGCACCCTGAGTACTGAGCACCCTGAGTACTGAGCACCCAGCACCCTGAGTACTGAGCACACTGAGTACTGAGCACCCAGCACCCTGAGCACTGAGCACCCTGAGGACTGAGCAACCAGCACCCTGAGCACTGAGCACCCAGCACACTGAGTACTGACCACCCAGCACCCTGAGCACTGAGCACCCAGCACCCTGAGTACTGAGCACCGAGCACCCCGAGCACTGAGCACCCAGCACCCTGAGTACTGAGCACCCAGCACCCTGAGTAGTGAGCACCCAGCACCCCGACTACTGAGCACCCAGCACCGTGAGTACTGACCACCCAGCACCCTGAGTACTGAGCACCCAGCACCCCGAGCACTAAGCACCCAGCACCCCGAGCACCGAGCACCCCGAGCACTGAGCACCCAGCACCTTGAGTACTGATCACTGAGCACCCAGCACCCTGAGCACTGAGCACCCAGCACCCTTAATACTAAGCACCCAGCACCCTTAGTACTGAGCACCCAGCACCCTGAGTACTGAGCACCCAGCATACTGAGCACCGAGCACCCCGAGCACTGAGCACCCAGCACCCTTAGTACTGAGCACCCAGCACCCCGAGCACTGAGCACCCAGCACCCTGAGTACTGAGCACCGAGCACCCTGAGTACTGAGCACCCAGCACCCTGAGTACTGAGCACCCAGCGTACTGAGCACCGAGCAACCAGCACCCTGAGTACTGAGCAGCCAGCACCCTGAGCACTGAGCACCCAGCACCCTGAGTACTGAGCACCCAGCACCCTGAGTACTGAGCACTGAGCACCCTGAGTACTGAGCACTGAGCACCATGAGCACTGAGCACCCAGCACCCCGAGCACTGAGCACCCAGCACCCTGAGTACTGAGCAACCAGCACCCTGAGTACTGAGCACTCAGCACCCTGAGTACTGAGCACCGAGCACCCCGAGCCCTGAGCACCCAGCACCCTGAGCACTGAGCACCCTGAGGACTGAGCAACCAGCACCCTGAGTACTGAGCACCCAGCACCCTGAGTACTGAGCACCCAGCATCCTGAGTACTGAGCATCGATCACCCTGAGCACTGAGCACCCAGCACCCCGAGCACTGAGCACCCTGAGTACTGAGCACCCAGCACCCTGAGTACTGAGCACTAAGCACCCAGAGCACTGAGCACCCAGCACCCCGAGCACGGAGCATCCAGGACCCCGAGCACTGAGTACTGAGCACCCAGCACCCTGAGTACTGAGCACCGAGCTCCGCGAGCACTGAGCACCCTGAGTACTGAGCACCCAGAACCCCGATCACTGAGCACCCAGCACCCTGAGCACTGAGCACCCAGCACCCTGAGCACTGAGCACCCAGCACCCTGAGTACTGAGCACCCAGCACGCTGAATACTGAGCACCCAGCACCCCGAGCACTGAGCACCCAGCACCCTGAGTACTGAGCACGGAGCACCCAGCACCCCGAGCACTGAGCACCCAGCACCCTGAGTACTGAGCACTGAGCACCCAGCACCCTGAGCACTGAGCACCCAGCACCCCGAGTACTGAGCACTGAGCACACTGAGTACTGAGCAACCAGCACCCCGTGTACTGAGCACTGAGCACCATGAGTACTGAGCACCCAGCACCCTGAGCACTGAGCACTGAGAACCCTGAGTACTGAGCACCGAGCACCCCGAGCACTGAACACCCAGCACCCTGAGTACTGAGCACCGAGCTCCCCGAGCACTGAGCACCCTGAGCACTGAGCACCCAGCACCCTGAGTACTGAGCACCGAGCACCCCGAGCACTGAGCACCCAGCACCCCGAGCACTGAGCACCCAGCACCCTGAGTACTGAGCACCGAGCACCCTGAGCACTGAGCACCCAGCACCCTGAGTACTGAGCACCCAGCGTACTGAGCACCGAGCACCCAGCACCCTGAGTACTGAGCAGCCAGCCCCCTGAGCACTGAGCACCCAGCACCCTGAGTACTGAGCACCCAGCACCCTGAGTACTGAGCACTGAGCACCCTGAGTACTGAGCACTGAGCACCATGAGCACTGAGCACCCAGCACCCCGAGCACTGAGCACCCAGCACCCTGAGTACTGAGCAACCAGCACCCTGAGTACTGAGCACTCAGCACCCTGAGTACTGAGCACCGAGCACCCCGAGCCCTGAGCACCCAGCACCCTGAGCACTGAGCACCCTGAGGACTGAGCAACCAGCACCCTGAGTACTGAGCACCCAGCACCCTGAGTACTGAGCACCCAGCATCCTGAGTACTGAGCATCGATCACCCTGAGCACTGAGCACCCAGCACCCCGAGCACTGAGCACCCTGAGTACTGAGCACCCAGCACCCTGAGTACTGAGCACTAAGCACCCAGAGCACTGAGCACCCAGCACCCCGAGCACGGAGCATCCAGGACCCCGAGCACTGAGTACTGAGCACCCAGCACCCTGAGTACTGAGCACCGAGCTCCGCGAGCACTGAGCACCCTGAGTACTGAGCACCCAGAACCCCGATCACTGAGCACCCAGCACCCTGAGCACTGAGCACCCAGCACCCTGAGCACTGAGCACCCAGCACCCTGAGTACTGAGCACCCAGCACGCTGAATACTGAGCACCCAGCACCCCGAGCACTGAGCACCCAGCACCCTGAGTACTGAGCACGGAGCACCCAGCACCCCGAGCACTGAGCACCCAGCACCCTGAGTACTGAGCACTGAGCACCCAGCACCCTGAGCACTGAGCACCCAGCACCCCGAGTACTGAGCACTGAGCACACTGAGTACTGAGCAACCAGCACCCCGTGTACTGAGCACTGAGCACCATGAGTACTGAGCACCCAGCACCCTGAGCACTGAGCACTGAGAACCCTGAGTACTGAGCACCGAGCACCCCGAGCACTGAACACCCAGCACCCTGAGTACTGAGCACCGAGCTCCCCGAGCACTGAGCACCCTGAGCACTGAGCACCCAGCACCCTGAGTACTGAGCACCGAGCACCCCGAGCACTGAGCACCCAGCACCCCGAGCACTGAGCACCCAGCACCCTGAGTACTGAGCACCCAGCACCCCGAGAATGAGCACCCTGAGCACTGAGCACCCAGCACCCCGAGCACTGAGCACTGAGCACCCTGAGTACTGAGCACCCAGCACCCTGAGCACTGAGCACCGAGCACCCTGAGCACTGAGCACCCAGCACCCTGAGGACTGAGCACCCAGCACCCCGAGCACTGAGCACCCTGAGGACTGAGCACTGAGCACCCTGAGTACTGAGCACTGAGCACCCTGAGCACTGAGCACCCAGCACCCTGAGTACTGAGCACTGAGCACCCAGCACCCCGAGCACTGAGCACCCAGCACCCTGAGGACTGAGCACCCAGCACCCCGAGCACTGAGCACCCTGAGTACTGAGCACCCAGCAACCTGAGCACTGAGCACCAAGCACCCTGAGTACTGAGTACCGAGCACCCCGAGTACTGAGCACCCAGCACCCCGAGCACTGAGCACCCAGCACCCCGAGCACTGAGCACCCGGCACCCCGAACACTGAGCACCCAGCACCAAGAGCACTGAGCACCCAGCACCCTGAGCACTGAGCACCCAGCACCCCGAGCACTGAGCACCCAGCACCCCGAGCACTGAGCACCCAGCACCCCGAGCACTGAGCACCCAGCACCCCGAGCACTGAGCACCCAGCACCCTGAGTACTGAGCACCCAGCACCCTGAGTACTGAGCACCCAGCAACCTGAGCACTGAGCACACAGCACCCTGAGTACTGAGCACCCAACACCCCAAGCAATGAGCACCCTGAGTACTGAGCACCCAGCACCCCAACCACTGAGCACCCTGAGTACTGAGCACCCAGCACCCTGAGTAATGAGTACCCAGCACCCCGAGCACTGAGCACACAGCACCCTGAGTACTGAGCACCGAGCACCCTGAGTACTGAGCAGCCAGCACCCTGAGTACTGAGCACCGAGCTCCGCGAGCACGGAGCACCCTGAGTACTGAGCACCCAGAACCCCGATCACTGAGCACCCAGCACCCTGAGCACTGAGCACCCAGCACCCTGAGCACTGAGCACCCAGCACCCTGAGTACTGAGCACCCAGCACGCTGAGTACTGAGCACCCAGCACCCCGAGCACTGAGCACCCAGCACCCTGAGTACTGAGCACTGAGCACCCAGCATCCCGAGCACTGAGCACCCAGCACCCTGTGTACTGAGAACCGAGCACCCCGAGCACTGTGCACCCAGCACACTGAGCGCTCAGCACCCGGCACCCCGAGCACTGAGCACCCAGCACCCTGAGCACTGAGCACCCAGCACCCTGAGCACTGAGCACCCAGCACCCAGAGCACTGTGCACCCAGCACACTGAGCACTGAGCACCCAGCACCCTGAGTACTGAGCACCCAGCACCCTGAGTACTGAGCACCCAGCACCCCGAGGACTGAGCACCCAGCACCGTGTGCACTGAGCACTGAGCATCCAGCACCCCGAGCACTGAGCACCCTGAGCTCTTAGCACCCTGAGTACTGAGCACCCAGCACCCTGAGTACTTAGCACCCAGCACCCTGAGCACTGAGCACCCAGCACCCTGAGTACTGAGCACCAAGCACCCTGAGTACTGAGCACCGAGCACCCCGAGCACTGAGCACCCAGCACACTGAGCACTGAGCACCCAGCACCCCGAGCACTGAGCACCCAGCACCCTGAGCACTGAGCACCCAGCACCCCGAGTACTGAGCACCGAGCACCCCGAGAACTGAGCACCCAGCACCCCGAGCACTGAGCACTGAGCACCCTGAGCACTGAGCACCCAGCACCCCGAGTACTGAGCACTGAGCACCCTGAGTACTGAGCAACCAGCACCCCGAGTACTGAGCACTGAGCACCATGAGTACTGAGCACCCAGCACCCTGAGCACTGAGCACCGAGCTCCCCGAGCACTGAGCACCCTGAGCACTGAGCACCCAGCACCCTGAGTACTGAGCACCGAGCACCCAGAGCACTGAGCACCCAGCACCCCGAGCACTGAGCACCCAGCACCCTGAGTACTGAGCACCCAGCACCCCGAGAATGAGCACCCTGAGCACTGAGTACCCAGCACCATGAGTACTGAGCACCCAGCACCCTGAGTACTGAGCACCCAGCATCCTGAGTACTGAGCACCGATCACCCTGAGCACTGAGCACCCAGCACCCCGAGCACTGAGCACCCAGCACCCTGAGTACTGAGCACCGTGAGTACTGAGCACCCAGCACCCCGAGCACTGAGCACCCAGCACCCTGAGTACTGAGCACCCTGAGTACTGAGCACCCAGCACCCTGAGTACTGAGCACACTGAGTACTGAGCACCCAGCACCCTGAGCACTGAGCACCCTGAGGACTGAGCAACCAGCACCCTGAGCACTGAGCACCCAGCACACTGAGTACTGACCACCCAGCACCCTGAGCACTGAGCACCCAGCACCCTGAGTACTGAGCACCGAGCACCCCGAGCACTGAGCACCCAGCACCCTGAGTACTGAGCACCCAGCACCCTGAGTAGTGAGCACCCAGCACCCCGACTACTGAGCACCCAGCACCGTGAGTACTGACCACCCAGCACCCTGAGTACTGAGCACCCAGCACCCCGAGCACTAAGCACCCAGCACCCCGAGCACCGAGCACCCCGAGCACTGAGCACCCAGCACCTTGAGTACTGATCACTGAGCACCCAGCACCCTGAGCACTGAGCACCCAGCACCCTTAATACTAAGCACCCAGCACCCTTAGTACTGAGCACCCAGCACCCTGAGTACTGAGCACCCAGCATACTGAGCACCGAGCACCCCGAGCACTGAGCACCCAGCACCCTTAGTACTGAGCACCCAGCACCCCGAGCACTGAGCACCCAGCACCCTGAGTACTGAGCACCGAGCACCCTGAGTACTGAGCACCCAGCACCCTGAGTACTGAGCACCCAGCGTACTGAGCACCGAGCAACCAGCACCCTGAGTACTGAGCAGCCAGCACCCTGAGCACTGAGCACCCAGCACCCTGAGTACTGAGCACCCAGCACCCTGAGTACTGAGCACTGAGCACCCTGAGTACTGAGCACTGAGCACCATGAGCACTGAGCACCCAGCACCCCGAGCACTGAGCACCCAGCACCCTGAGTACTGAGCAACCAGCACCCTGAGTACTGAGCACTCAGCACCCTGAGTACTGAGCACCGAGCACCCCGAGCCCTGAGCACCCAGCACCCTGAGCACTGAGCACCCTGAGGACTGAGCAACCAGCACCCTGAGTACTGAGCACCCAGCACCCTGAGTACTGAGCACCCAGCATCCTGAGTACTGAGCATCGATCACCCTGAGCACTGAGCACCCAGCACCCCGAGCACTGAGCACCCTGAGTACTGAGCACCCAGCACCCTGAGTACTGAGCACTAAGCACCCAGAGCACTGAGCACCCAGCACCCCGAGCACGGAGCATCCAGGACCCCGAGCACTGAGTACTGAGCACCCAGCACCCTGAGTACTGAGCACCGAGCTCCGCGAGCACTGAGCACCCTGAGTACTGAGCACCCAGAACCCCGATCACTGAGCACCCAGCACCCTGAGCACTGAGCACCCAGCACCCTGAGCACTGAGCACCCAGCACCCTGAGTACTGAGCACCCAGCACGCTGAATACTGAGCACCCAGCACCCCGAGCACTGAGCACCCAGCACCCTGAGTACTGAGCACGGAGCACCCAGCACCCCGAGCACTGAGCACCCAGCACCCTGAGTACTGAGCACTGAGCACCCAGCACCCTGAGCACTGAGCACCCAGCACCCCGAGTACTGAGCACTGAGCACACTGAGTACTGAGCAACCAGCACCCCGTGTACTGAGCACTGAGCACCATGAGTACTGAGCACCCAGCACCCTGAGCACTGAGCACTGAGAACCCTGAGTACTGAGCACCGAGCACCCCGAGCACTGAACACCCAGCACCCTGAGTACTGAGCACCGAGCTCCCCGAGCACTGAGCACCCTGAGCACTGAGCACCCAGCACCCTGAGTACTGAGCACCGAGCACCCCGAGCACTGAGCACCCAGCACCCCGAGCACTGAGCACCCAGCACCCTGAGTACTGAGCACCGAGCACCCTGAGCACTGAGCACCCAGCACCCTGAGTACTGAGCACCCAGCGTACTGAGCACCGAGCACCCAGCACCCTGAGTACTGAGCAGCCAGCCCCCTGAGCACTGAGCACCCAGCACCCTGAGTACTGAGCACCCAGCACCCTGAGTACTGAGCACTGAGCACCCTGAGTACTGAGCACTGAGCACCATGAGCACTGAGCACCCAGCACCCCGAGCACTGAGCACCCAGCACCCTGAGTACTGAGCAACCAGCACCCTGAGTACTGAGCACTCAGCACCCTGAGTACTGAGCACCGAGCACCCCGAGCCCTGAGCACCCAGCACCCTGAGCACTGAGCACCCTGAGGACTGAGCAACCAGCACCCTGAGTACTGAGCACCCAGCACCCTGAGTACTGAGCACCCAGCATCCTGAGTACTGAGCATCGATCACCCTGAGCACTGAGCACCCAGCACCCCGAGCACTGAGCACCCTGAGTACTGAGCACCCAGCACCCTGAGTACTGAGCACTAAGCACCCAGAGCACTGAGCACCCAGCACCCCGAGCACGGAGCATCCAGGACCCCGAGCACTGAGTACTGAGCACCCAGCACCCTGAGTACTGAGCACCGAGCTCCGCGAGCACTGAGCACCCTGAGTACTGAGCACCCAGAACCCCGATCACTGAGCACCCAGCACCCTGAGCACTGAGCACCCAGCACCCTGAGCACTGAGCACCCAGCACCCTGAGTACTGAGCACCCAGCACGCTGAATACTGAGCACCCAGCACCCCGAGCACTGAGCACCCAGCACCCTGAGTACTGAGCACGGAGCACCCAGCACCCCGAGCACTGAGCACCCAGCACCCTGAGTACTGAGCACTGAGCACCCAGCACCCTGAGCACTGAGCACCCAGCACCCCGAGTACTGAGCACTGAGCACACTGAGTACTGAGCAACCAGCACCCCGTGTACTGAGCACTGAGCACCATGAGTACTGAGCACCCAGCACCCTGAGCACTGAGCACTGAGAACCCTGAGTACTGAGCACCGAGCACCCCGAGCACTGAACACCCAGCACCCTGAGTACTGAGCACCGAGCTCCCCGAGCACTGAGCACCCTGAGCACTGAGCACCCAGCACCCTGAGTACTGAGCACCGAGCACCCCGAGCACTGAGCACCCAGCACCCCGAGCACTGAGCACCCAGCACCCTGAGTACTGAGCACCCAGCACCCCGAGAATGAGCACCCTGAGCACTGAGCACCCAGCACCCCGAGCACTGAGCACTGAGCACCCTGAGTACTGAGCACCCAGCACCCTGAGCACTGAGCACCGAGCACCCTGAGCACTGAGCACCCAGCACCCTGAGGACTGAGCACCCAGCACCCCGAGCACTGAGCACCCTGAGGACTGAGCACTGAGCACCCTGAGTACTGAGCACTGAGCACCCTGAGCACTGAGCACCCAGCACCCTGAGTACTGAGCACTGAGCACCCAGCACCCCGAGCACTGAGCACCCAGCACCCTGAGGACTGAGCACCCAGCACCCCGAGCACTGAGCACCCTGAGTACTGAGCACCCAGCAACCTGAGCACTGAGCACCAAGCACCCTGAGTACTGAGTACCGAGCACCCCGAGTACTGAGCACCCAGCACCCCGAGCACTGAGCACCCAGCACCCCGAGCACTGAGCACCCGGCACCCCGAACACTGAGCACCCAGCACCAAGAGCACTGAGCACCCAGCACCCTGAGCACTGAGCACCCAGCACCCCGAGCACTGAGCACCCAGCACCCCGAGCACTGAGCACCCAGCACCCCGAGCACTGAGCACCCAGCACCCCGAGCACTGAGCACCCAGCACCCTGAGTACTGAGCACCCAGCACCCTGAGTACTGAGCACCCAGCAACCTGAGCACTGAGCACACAGCACCCTGAGTACTGAGCACCCAACACCCCAAGCAATGAGCACCCTGAGTACTGAGCACCCAGCACCCCAACCACTGAGCACCCTGAGTACTGAGCACCCAGCACCCTGAGTAATGAGTACCCAGCACCCCGAGCACTGAGCACACAGCACCCTGAGTACTGAGCACCGAGCACCCTGAGTACTGAGCAGCCAGCACCCTGAGTACTGAGCACCGAGCTCCGCGAGCACGGAGCACCCTGAGTACTGAGCACCCAGAACCCCGATCACTGAGCACCCAGCACCCTGAGCACTGAGCACCCAGCACCCTGAGCACTGAGCACCCAGCACCCTGAGTACTGAGCACCCAGCACGCTGAGTACTGAGCACCCAGCACCCCGAGCACTGAGCACCCAGCACCCTGAGTACTGAGCACTGAGCACCCAGCATCCCGAGCACTGAGCACCCAGCACCCTGTGTACTGAGAACCGAGCACCCCGAGCACTGTGCACCCAGCACACTGAGCGCTCAGCACCCGGCACCCCGAGCACTGAGCACCCAGCACCCTGAGCACTGAGCACCCAGCACCCTGAGCACTGAGCACCCAGCACCCAGAGCACTGTGCACCCAGCACACTGAGCACTGAGCACCCAGCACCCTGAGTACTGAGCACCCAGCACCCTGAGTACTGAGCACCCAGCACCCCGAGGACTGAGCACCCAGCACCGTGTGCACTGAGCACTGAGCATCCAGCACCCCGAGCACTGAGCACCCTGAGCTCTTAGCACCCTGAGTACTGAGCACCCAGCACCCTGAGTACTTAGCACCCAGCACCCTGAGCACTGAGCACCCAGCACCCTGAGTACTGAGCACCAAGCACCCTGAGTACTGAGCACCGAGCACCCCGAGCACTGAGCACCCAGCACACTGAGCACTGAGCACCCAGCACCCCGAGCACTGAGCACCCAGCACCCTGAGCACTGAGCACCCAGCACCCCGAGTACTGAGCACCGAGCACCCCGAGAACTGAGCACCCAGCACCCCGAGCACTGAGCACTGAGCACCCTGAGCACTGAGCACCCAGCACCCCGAGTACTGAGCACTGAGCACCCTGAGTACTGAGCAACCAGCACCCCGAGTACTGAGCACTGAGCACCATGAGTACTGAGCACCCAGCACCCTGAGCACTGAGCACCGAGCTCCCCGAGCACTGAGCACCCTGAGCACTGAGCACCCAGCACCCTGAGTACTGAGCACCGAGCACCCAGAGCACTGAGCACCCAGCACCCCGAGCACTGAGCACCCAGCACCCTGAGTACTGAGCACCCAGCACCCCGAGAATGAGCACCCTGAGCACTGAGTACCCAGCACCATGAGTACTGAGCACCCAGCACCCTGAGTACTGAGCACCCAGCATCCTGAGTACTGAGCACCGATCACCCTGAGCACTGAGCACCCAGCACCCCGAGCACTGAGCACCCAGCACCCTGAGTACTGAGCACCGTGAGTACTGAGCACCCAGCACCCCGAGCACTGAGCACCCAGCACCCTGAGTACTGAGCACCCTGAGTACTGAGCACCCAGCACCCTGAGTACTGAGCACACTGAGTACTGAGCACCCAGCACCCTGAGCACTGAGCACCCTGAGGACTGAGCAACCAGCACCCTGAGCACTGAGCACCCAGCACACTGAGTACTGACCACCCAGCACCCTGAGCACTGAGCACCCAGCACCCTGAGTACTGAGCACCGAGCACCCCGAGCACTGAGCACCCAGCACCCTGAGTACTGAGCACCCAGCACCCTGAGTAGTGAGCACCCAGCACCCCGACTACTGAGCACCCAGCACCGTGAGTACTGACCACCCAGCACCCTGAGTACTGAGCACCCAGCACCCCGAGCACTAAGCACCAAGCACCCCGAGCACCGAGCACCCAGCATCCTGAGCAGTGAGCACCCAGCACCCTGAGCACTGAGCACCCAGCACCTTGAGTACTGAGCACTGAGCAACCAGCACCCTGAGCACTGAGCACCCAGCACCCTTAATACTAAGCACCCAGCACCCTTAGTACTGAGCACCCAGCACCCTGAGTACTGAGCACCCATCATACTGAGCACCGAGCACCCCGAGCACTGAGCACCCAGCACCCTTAGTACTGAGCACCCAGCACCCCGAGCACTGAGCACCCAGCACCCTGAGTACTGAGCACCGAGCACCCTGAGTACTGAGCACCCAGCACCCTGAGTACTGAGCACCCAGCGTACTGAGCACCGAGCACCCAGCACCCTGAGTACTGAGCAGCCAGCACCCTGAGCACTGAGCACCCAGCACCCTGAGTACTGAGCACCGAGCTCCGCGAGCACGGAGCACCCTGAGTACTGAGCACCCAGAACCCCGATCACTGAGCACCCAGCACCCTGAGCACTGAGCACCCAGCACCCTGAGCACTGAGCACCCAGCACCCTGAGTACTGAGCACCCAGCACGCTGAGTACTGAGCACCCAGCACCCCGAGCACTGAGCACCCAGCACCCTGAGTACTGAGCACTGAGCACCCAGCATCCCGAGCACTGAGCACCCAGCACCCTGTGTACTGAGAACCGAGCACCCCGAGCACTGTGCACCCAGCACACTGAGCGCTCAGCGCCCGGCACCCCGAGCACTGAGCACCCAGCACCCTGAGCACTGAGCACCCAGCACCCTGAGCACTGAGCACCCAGCACCCAGAGCACTGTGCACCCAGCACACTGAGCACTGAGCACCCAGCACCCTGAGTACTGAGCACCCAGCACCCTGAGTACTGAGCACCCAGCACCCTGAGTAATGAGTACCCAGCACCCCGAGCACTGAGCACACAGCACCCTGAGTACTGAGCACCGAGCACCCTGAGTACTGAGCAGCCAGCACCCTGAGTACTGAGCACCGAGCTCCGCGAGCACGGAGCACCCTGAGTACTGAGCACCCAGAACCCCGATCACTGAGCACCCAGCACCCTGAGCACTGAGCACCCAGCACCCTGAGCACTGAGCACCCAGCACCCTGAGTACTGAGCACCCAGCACGCTGAGTACTGAGCACCCAGCACCCCGAGCACTGAGCACCCAGCACCCTGAGTACTGAGCACTGAGCACCCAGCATCCCGAGCACTGAGCACCCAGCACCCTGTGTACTGAGAACCGAGCACCCCGAGCACTGTGCACCCAGCACACTGAGCGCTCAGCACCCGGCACCCCGAGCACTGAGCACCCAGCACCCTGAGCACTGAGCACCCAGCACCCTGAGCACTGAGCACCCAGCACCCAGAGCACTGTGCACCCAGCACACTGAGCACTGAGCACCCAGCACCCTGAGTACTGAGCACCCAGCACCCTGAGTACTGAGCACCCAGCACCCCGAGGACTGAGCACCCAGCACCGTGTGCACTGAGCACTGAGCATCCAGCACCCCGAGCACTGAGCACCCTGAGCTCTTAGCACCCTGAGTACTGAGCACCCAGCACCCTGAGTACTTAGCACCCAGCACCCTGAGCACTGAGCACCCAGCACCCTGAGTACTGAGCACCGAGCACCCCGAGCACTGAGCACCCAGCACACTGAGCACTGAGCACCCAGCACCCCGAGCACTGAGCACCCAGCACCCTGAGCACTGAGCACCCAGCACCCCGAGTACTGAGCACCGAGCACCCCGAGAACTGAGCACCCAGCACCCCGAGCACTGAGCACTGAGCACCCTGAGCACTGAGCACCCAGCACCCCGAGTACTGAGCACTGAGCACCCTGAGTACTGAGCAACCAGCACCCCGAGTACTGAGCACTGAGCACCATGAGTACTGAGCACCCAGCACCCTGAGCACTGAGCACCGAGCTCCCCGAGCACTGAGCACCCTGAGCACTGAGCACCCAGCACCCTGAGTACTGAGCACCGAGCACCCCGAGCACTGAGCACCCAGCACCCCGAGCACTGAGCACCCAGCACCCTGAGTACTGAGCACCCAGCACCCCGAGAATGAGCACCCTGAGCACTGAGTACCCAGCACCATGAGTACTGAGCACCCAGCACCCTAGGTACTGAGCACCCAGCATCCTGAGTACTGAGCACCGATCACCCTGAGCACTGAGCACCCAGCACCCCGAGCACTGAGCACCCAGCACCCTGAGTACTGAGCACCGTGAGTACTGAGCACCCAGCACCCCGAGCACTGAGCACCCAGCACCCTGAGTACTGAGCACCCTGAGTACTGAGCACCCAGCACCCTGAGTACTGAGCACACTGAGTACTGAGCACCCAGCACCCTGAGCACTGAGCACCCTGAGGACTGAGCAACCAGCACCCTGAGCACTGAGCACCCAGCACACTGAGTACTGACCACCCAGCACCCTGAGCACTGAGCACCCAGCACCCTGAGTACTGAGCACCGAGCACCCCGAGCACTGAGCACCCAGCACCCTGAGTACTGAGCACCCAGCACCCTGAGTAGTGAGCACCCAGCACCCCGACTACTGAGCACCCAGCACCGTGAGTACTGACCACCCAGCACCCTGAGTACTGAGCACCCAGCACCCCGAGCACTAAGCACCAAGCACCCCGAGCACCGAGCACCCAGCATCCTGAGCAGTGAGCACCCAGCACCCTGAGCACTGAGCACCCAGCACCTTGAGTACTGAGCACTGAGCAACCAGCACCCTGAGCACTGAGCACCCAGCACCCTTAATACTAAGCACCCAGCACCCTTAGTACTGAGCACCCAGCACCCTGAGTACTGAGCACCCAGCATACTGAGCACCGAGCACCCCGAGCACTGAGCACCCAGCACCCTTAGTACTGAGCACCCAGCACCCCGAGCACTGAGCACCCAGCACCCTGAGTACTGAGCACCGAGCACCCTGAGTACTGAGCACCCAGCACCCTGAGTACTGAGCACCCAGCGTACTGAGCACCGAGCACCCAGCACCCTGAGTACTGAGCAGCCAGCACCCTGAGCACTGAGCACCCAGCACCCTGAGTACTGAGCACCCAGCACCCTGAGTACTGAGCACTGAGCACCCTGAGTACTGAGCACTGAGCACCATGAGCACTGAGCACCCAGCACCCCGAGCACTGAGCACCCAGCACCCTGAGTACTGAGCAACCAGCACCCTGAGTACTGAGCACTCAGCACCCTGAGTACTGAGCACCGAGCACCCCGAGCACTGAGCACCCAGCACCCTGAGCACTGAGCACCCTGAGGACTGAGCAACCAGCACCCTGAGTACTGAGCACACTGAGTACTGAGCACCCAGCACCCTGAGCACTGAGCACCCTGAGGACTGAGCAACCAGCACCCTGAGCACTGAGCACCCAGCACACTGAGTACTGACCACCCAGCACCCTGAGCACTGAGCACCGTGAGTACTGAGCACCCAGCACCCCGAGCACTGAGCACCCAGCACCCTGAGTACTGAGCACCCTGAGTACTGAGCACCCAGCACCCTGAGTACTGAGCACACTGAGTACTGAGCACCCAGCACCCTGAGCACTGAGCACCCTGAGGACTGAGCAACCAGCACCCTGAGCACTGAGCACCCAGCACACTGAGTACTGAACACCCAGCACCCTGAGCACTGAGCACCCAACACCCTGAGTACTGAGCACCGAGCACCCCGAGCACTGAGCACCCAGCACCCTGAGTACTGAGCACCCAGCACCCTGAGTAGTGAGCACCCAGCACCCCGACTACTGAGCACCCAGCACCGTGAGTACTGACCACCCAGCACCCTGAGTACTGAGCACCCAGCACCCCGAGCACGAAGCACCCAGCACCCCGAGCACCGAGCACCCAGCACCCTGAGCAGTGAGCACCCAGCACCCTGAGCACTGAGCACCCAGCACCTTGAGTACTGAGCACTGAGCACCCAGCACCCTGAGCACTGAGCACCCAACACCCTTAATACTCAGCACCCAGCACCCTGAGTACTGAGCACCCAGCACCCTGAGTACTGAGCACCCAGCATACTGAGCACCGAGCACCCCGAGCACTGAGCACCCAGCACCCTTAGTACTGAGCACCCAGCACCCCGAGCACTGAGCACCCAGCACCCTGAGTACTGAGCACCGAGCACCCTGAGTACTGAGCACCCAGTACCCTGAGTACTGAGCACCCAGCGTACTGAGCACCGAGCACCCAGCACCCTGAGTACTGAGCAGCCAGCACCCTGAGCACTGAGCACCCAGCACCCTGAGTACTGAGCACCCAGCACCCTGAGTACTGAGCACTGAGCACCCTGAGTACTGAGCACTGAGCACCATGAGCACTGAGCACCCAGCACCCCGAGCACTGAGCACCAAGCACCCTGAGTACTGAGCAACCAGCACCCTGAGTACTGAGCACTCAGCACCCTGAGTACTGAGCACCGAGCACCCCGAGCCCTGAGCACCCAGCACCCTGAGCACTGAGCACCCTGAGGACTGAGCAACCAGCACCCTGAGTACTGAGCACCCAGCACCCTGAGTACTGAGCACCCAGCATCCTGAGTACTGAGCACCGATCACCCTGAGCACTGAGCACCCAGCACCCCGAGCACTGAGCACCCTGAGTACTGAGCACCCAGCACCCTGAGTACTGAGCACTAAGCACCCAGAGCACTGAGCACCCAGCACCCCGAGCACGGAGCATCCAGGACCCCGAGCACTGAGTACTGAGCACCCAGCACCCTGAGTACTGAGCACCGAGCTCCGCGAGCACGGAGCACCCTGAGTACTGAGCACCCAGAACCCCGATCACTGAGCACCCAGCACCCTGAGCACTGAGCACCCAGCACCCTGAGCACTGAGCACCCAGCACCCTGAGTACTGAGCACCCAGCACGCTGAGTACTGAGCACCCAGCACCCCGAGCACTGAGCACCCAGCACCCTGAGTACTGAGCACTGAGCACCCAGCATCCCGAGCACTGAGCACCCAGCACCCTGTGTACTGAGAACCGAGCACCCCGAGCACTGAGCACCCAGCACACTGAGCGCTCAGCACCCGGCACCCCGAGCACTGAGCACCCAGCACCCTGAGCACTGAGCACCCAGCACCCTGAGCACTGAGCACCCAGCACCCAGAGCACTGTGCACCCAGCACACTGAGCACTGAGCACCCAGCACCCTGAGTACTGAGCACCCAGCACCCTGAGTACTGAGCACCAAGCACCCCGAGGACTGAGCACCCAGCACCGTGTGCACTGAGCACTGAGCATCCAGCACCCCGAGCACTGAGCACCCTGAGCTCTTAGCACCCTGAGTACTGAGCACCCAGCACCCTGAGTACTTAGCACCCAGCACCCTGAGCACTGAGCACCCAGCACCCTGAGTACTGAGCACCAAGCACACTGAGTACTGAGCACCGAGCACCCCGAGCACTGAGCACCCAGCACACTGAGCACTGAGCACCCAGCACCCCGAGCACTGAGCACCCAGCACCCTGAGCACTGAGCACCCAGCACCCCGAGTACTGAGCACCGAGCACCCCGAGAACTGAGCACCCAGCACCCCGAGCACTGAGCACTGAGCACCCTGAGCACTGAGCACCCAGCACCCCGAGTACTGAGCACTGAGCACCCTGAGTACTGAGCAACCAGCACCCCGAGTACTGAGCACTGAGCACCATGAGTACTGAGCACCCAGCACCCTGAGCACTGAGCACTGAGAACCCTGAGTACTGAGCACCGAGCACCCCGAGCACTGAACACGCAGCACCCTGAGTACTGAGCACCGAGCTCCCCGAGCACTGAGCACCCTGAGCACTGAGCACCCAGCACCCTGAGTACTGAGCACCGAGCACCCCGAGCACTGAGCACCCAGCACCCCGAGCACTGAGCACCCAGCACCCTGAGTACTGAGCACCCAGCACCCCGAGAATGAGCACCCTGAGCACTGAGTACCCAGCACCATGAGTACTGAGCACCCAGCACCCTGAGTACTGAGCACCCAGCATCCTGAGTACTGAGCACCGATCACCCTGAGCACTGAGCACCCAGCACCCCGAGCACTGAGCACCCAGCACCCTGAGTACTGAGCACCGTGAGTACTGAGCACCCAGCACCCCGAGCACTGAGCACCCAGCACCCTGAGTACTGAGCACCCTGAGTACTGAGCACCCAGCACCCTGAGTACTGAGCACACTGAGTACTGAGCACCCAGCACCCTGAGCACTGAGCACCCTGAGGACTGAGCAACCAGCACCCTGAGCACTGAGCACCCAGCACACTGAGTACTGACCACCCAGCACCCTGAGCACTGAGCACCCAGCACCCTGAGTACTGAGCACCGAGCACCCCGAGCACTGAGCACCCAGCACCCTGAGTACTGAGCACCCAGCACCCTGAGTAGTGAGCACCCAGCACCCCGACTACTGAGCACCCAGCACCGTGAGTACTGACCACCCAGCACCCTGAGTTCTGAGCACCCAGCACCCCGAGCACTAAGCACCCAGCACCCCGAGCACCGAGCACCCAGCATCCTGAGCAGTGAGCACCCAGCACCCTGAGCACTGAGCACCCAGCACCTTGAGTACTGAGCACTGAGCACCCAGCACCCTGAGCACTGAGCACCCAGTACCCTTAATACTAAGCACCCAGCACCCTTAGTACTGAGCACCCAGCACCCTGAGTACTGAGCACCCAGCATACTGAGCACCGAGCACCCCGAGCACTGAGCACCCAGCACCCTTAGTACTGAGCACCCAGCACCCCGAGCACTGAGCACCCAGCACCCTGAGTACTGAGCACCGAGCACCCTGAGTACTGAGCACCCAGCACCCTGAGTACTGAGCACCCAGCGTACTGAGCACCGAGCACCCAGCACCCTGAGTACTGAGCAGCCAGCACCCTGAGCACTGAGAACCCAGCACCCTGAGTACTGAGCACCCAGCACCCTGAGTACTGAGCACTGAGCACCCTGAGTACTGAGCACTGAGCACCATGAGCACTGAGCACCCAGCACCCCGAGCACTGAGCACCCAGCACCCTGAGTACTGAGCAACCAGCACCCTGAGTACTGAGCACTCAGCACCCTGAGTACTGAGCACCGAGCACCCCGAGCCCTGAGCACCCAGCACCCTGAGCACTGAGCACCCTGAGGACTGAGCAACCAGCACCCTGAGTACTGAGCACCCAGCACCCTGAGTACTGAGCACCCAGCATCCTGAGTACTGAGCATCGATCACCCTGAGCACTGAGCACCCAGCACCCCGAGCACTGAGCACCCTGAGTACTGAGCACCCAGCACCCTGAGTACTGAGCACTAAGCACCCAGAGCACTGAGCACCCAGCACCCCGAGCACGGAGCATCCAGGACCCCGAGCACTGAGTACTGAGCACCCAGCACCCTGAGTATTGAGCACCGAGCTCCGCGAGCACTGAGCACCCTGAGTACTGAGCACCCAGAACCCCGATCACTGAGCACCCAGCACCCTGAGCACTGAGCACCCAGCACCCTGAGCACTGAGCACCCACCACCCTGAGTACTGAGCACCCAGCACGCTGAGTACTGAGCACCCAGCACCCCGAGCACTGAGCACCCAGCACCCTGAGTACTGAGCACTGAGCACCCAGCACCCCGAGCACTGAGCACCCAGCACCCTGTGTACTGAGAACCGAGCACCCCGAGCACTGAGCACCCAGCACCCTGAGCGCTCAGCACCCGGCACCCCGAGCACTGAGCACCCAGCACCCCGAGCACTGAGCACCCAGCACCCTGAGCACTGAGCACCCAGCACCCAGAGCACTGAGCACCCAGCACACTGAGCACTGAGCACCCAGCACCCTGAGTACTGAGCACCCAGCACCCTGAGTACTGAGCACCCAGCACCCCGAGGACTGAGCACCCAGCACCCTGTGCACTGAGCACTGAGCATCCAGCACCCCGAGCACTGAGCACCCTGAGCTCTTAGCACCCTGAGTACTGAGCACCCAGCACCCTGAGTACTGAGCACCCAGCACCCTGAGCACTGAGCACCCAGCACCCTGAGTACTGAGCACCAAGCACCCTGAGTACTGAGCACCGAGCACCCCTTGCACTGAGCACCCAGCACACTGAGCACTGAGCACCCAGCACCCCGAGCACTGAGCACCCAGCACCCTGAGCACTGACCACCCAGCACCCCGAGTACTGAGCACCGAGCACCCCGAGAACTGAGCACCCAGCACCCCGAGCACTGAGCACTGAGCACCCTGAGCACTGAGCACCCAGCACCCCGAGTACTGAGCACTGAGCACACTGAGTACTGAGCAACCAGCACCCCGAGTACTGAGCACTGAGCACCATGAGTACTGAGCACCCAGCACCCTGAGCACTGAGCACTGAGAACCCTGAGTACTGAGCACCCAGCACCCTGAGCACTGAGCACCCAGCACCCTGAGCACTGAGCACCCAGCACTCAGAGCACTGAGCACCCAGCACACTGAGCACTGAGCACCCAGCACCCTGAGTACTGAGCACCCAGCACCCTGAGTACTGAGCACCCAGCACCCCGAGGACTGAGCACCCAGCACCCTGTGCACTGAGGACTGAGCATCCAGCACCCCGAGCACTGAGCACCCTGAGCTCTTAGCACCCTGAGTACTGAGCACCCAGCACCCTGAGTACTTAGCACCCAGCACCCTGAGCACTGAGCACCCAGCACCCTGAGTACTGAGCACCAAGCACCCTGAGTACTGAGCACCGAGCACCCCGAGCACTGAGCACCCAGCACACTGAGCACTGAGCACCCAGCACCCCGAGCACTGAGCACCCAGCACCCTGAGCACTGAGCACCCAGCACCCCGAGTACTGAGCACTGAGCACCATGAGTACTGAGCACCCAGCACCCCGAGCACTGAGCACTGAGAACCCTGAGTACTGAGCACCCAGCACCCCGAGTACTGAGCACTGAGCACCCCGAGCACTGAGCACCCAGCACACTGAGCACTGAGCACCCAGCACCCCGAGCACTGAGCACTGAGCACCCTGAGCACTGAGCACCCAGCACCCCGAGTACTGAGCACTGAGCACCCTGAGTACTGAGCAACCAGCACCCCGAGTACTGAGCACTGAGCACCATGAGTACTGAGCACCCAGCACCCTGAGCACTGAGCACTGAGAACCCTGAGTACTGAGCACCGAGCACCCCGAGCACTGAACACCCAGCACCCTGAGTACTGAGCACCGAGCTCCCCGAGCACTGAGCACCCTGAGCACTGAGCACCCAGCACCCTGAGGACTGAGCACCGAGCACCCCGAGCACTGAGCACACAGCACCCCGAGCACTGAGCACCCAGCACCCTGAGTACTGAGCACCCAGCACCCCGAGAATGAGCACCCTGAGCACTGAGTACCCAGCACCATGAGTACTGAGCACCCAGCACCCTGAGTACTGAGCACCCAGCATCCTGAGTACTGAGCACCGATCACCCTGAGCACTGAGCACCCAGCACCCCGAGCACTGAGCACCCAGCACCCTGAGTACTGAGCACCAAGCACCCTGAGTACTGAGCACCGAGCACCCCGTGCACTGAGCACCCAGCACACTGAGCACTGAGCACCCAGCACCCCGAGCACTGAGCACCCAGCACCCTGAGCACTGAGCACCCAGCACCCCGAGTACTGAGCACCGAGCACCCCGAGAACTGAGCACCCAGCACCCCGAGCACTGAGCACTGAGCACCCTGAGCACTGAGCACCCAGCACCCCGAGTACTGAGCACTGAGCACACTGAGTACTGAGCAACCAGCACCCCGAGTACTGAGCACTGAGCACCATGAGTACTGAGCACCCAGCACCCTGAGCACTGAGAACCCTGAGTACTGAGCACCGAGCACCCCGAGCACTGAACACCCAGCACCCTGAGTACTGAGCACCAAGCTCCCCGAGCACTGAGCACACTGAGCACTGAGCACCCAGCACCCTGAGTACTGAGCACCGAGCACACCGAGCACTGAGCACCCAGCACCCCGAGCACTGAGCACCCAGCACCCTGAGTACTGAGCACCCAGCACCCCGAGAATGAGCACCCTGAGCACTGAGTACCCAGCACCATGAGTACTGAGCACCCAGCACCCTGAGTACTGAGCACCCAGCATCCTGAGTACTGAGCACCGATCACCCTGAGCACTGAGCACCCAGCACCCCGAGCACTGAGCACCCAGCACCCCGAGCACTGAGCACCCAGCACCCTGAGTACTGAGCACCAAGCACCCTGAGTACTGAGCACCGAGCACCCCGTGCACTGAGCACCCAGCACCCCGAGCACTGAGCACTGAGCACCCTGAGCACTGAGCACCCAGCACACCGAGTACTGAGCACTGAGCACACTGAGTACTGAGCAACCAGCACCCCGAGTACTGAGCACTGAGCACCATGAGTACTGAGCACCCAGCACCCTGAGCACTGAGCACTGAGAACCCTGAGTACTGAGCACCGAGCACCCCGAGCACTGAACACCCAGCAACCTGAGTACTGAGCACCGAGCTCCCTGAGCACTGAGCACCCAGCACCCTGTGTACTGAGAACCGAGCACCCCGAGAACTGAGCACCCAGCACACTGAGCGCTCAGCACCCGGCACCCCGAGCACTGAGCACCCAGCACCCTGAGCACTGAGCACCCAGCACCCTGAGTACTGAGCACCCAGCACCCATAGCACTAAGCACCCAGCACCCTGAGTACTGAGCACCCAGCACCCTGAGTACTGAGCACCCAGCACCCCGAGGACTGAGCACCCAGCACCCTGTGCACTGAGCACTGAGCATCCAGCACCCCGAGCACTGAGCACCCTGAGCTCTTAGCACCCTGAGTAATGAGCACCCAGCAACCTGAGTACTTAGCACCCAGCACCCTGAGCACTGAGCACCCAGCACCCTGAGTACTGAGCACCAAGCACCCTGAGTACTGAGCACCGAGCACCCCGAGCACTGAGCACCCAGCACACTGAGCACTGAGCACCCAGCACCCCGAGCACTGAGCACCCAGCACCCTGAGCACTGAGCACCCAGCACCCCGAGTACTGAGCACCGAGCACCCCGAGAACTGAGCACCCAGCACCCCGAGCACTGAGCACTGAGCACCCTGAGCACTGAGCACCCAGCACCCCGAGTACTGAGCACTGAGCACCCTGAGTACTGAGCAACCAGCACCCCGAGTACTGAGCACTGAGCACCATGAGTACTGAGCACCCAGCACCCTGAGCACTGAGCACTGAGAACCCTGAGTACTGAGCACCGAGCACCCCGAGCACTGAACACCCAGCACCCTGAGTACTGAGCACCGAGCTCCCCGAGCACTGAGCACCCTGAGCACTGAGCACCCAGCACCCTGAGTACTGAGCACCGAGCACCCCGAGCACTGAGCACCCAGCACCCCGAGCACTGAGCACCCAGCACCCTGAGTACTGAGCACCCAGCACCCCGAGAATGAGCACCCTGAGCACTGAGTACCCAGCACCATGAGTACTGAGCACCCAGCACCCTGAGTACTGAGCACCCAGCATCCTGAGTACTGAGCACCGATCACCCTGAGCACTGAGCACCCAGCACCCCGAGCACTGAGCACCCAGCACCCTGAGTACTGAGCACCGTGAGTACTGAGCACCCAGCACCCCGAGCACTGAGCACCCAGCACCCTGAGTACTGAGCACCCTGAGTACTGAGCACCCAGCACCCTGAGTACTGAGCACACTGAGTACTGAGCACCCAGCACCCTGAGCACTGAGCACCCTGAGGACTGAGCAACCAGCACCCTGAGCACTGAGCACCCAGCACACTGAGTACTGACCACCCAGCACCCTGAGCACTGAGCACCCAGCACCCTGAGTACTGAGCACCGAGCACCCCGAGCACTGAGCACCCAGCACCCTGAGTACTGAGCACCCAGCACCCTGAGTAGTGAGCACCCAGCACCCCGACTACTGAGCACCCAGCACCGTGAGTACTGACCACCCAGCACCCTGAGTACTGAGCACCCAGCACCCCGAGCACTAAGCACCCAGCACCCCGAGCACCGAGCACCCAGCATCCTGAGCAGTGAGCACCCAGCACCCTGAGCACTGAGCACCCAGCACCTTGAGTACTGATCACTGAGCACCCAGCACCCTGAGCACTGAGCACCCAGCACCCTTAATACTAAGCACCCAGCACCCTTAGTACTGAGCACCCAGCACCCTGAGTACTGAGCACCCAGCATACTGAGCACCGAGCACCCCGAGCACTGAGCACCCAGCACCCTTAGTACTGAGCACCCAGCACCCCGAGCACTGAGCACCCAGCACCCTGAGTACTGAGCACCGAGCACCCTGAGTACTGAGCACCCAGCACCCTGAGTACTGAGCACCCAGCGTACTGAGCACCGAGCACCCAGCACCCTGAGTACTGAGCAGCCAGCACCCTGAGCACTGAGCACCCAGCACCCTGAGTACTGAGCACCCAGCACCCTGAGTACTGAGCACTGAGCACCCTGAGTACTGAGCACTGAGCACCATGAGCACTGAGCACCCAGCACCCCGAGCACTGAGCACCCAGCACCCTGAGTACTGAGCAACCAGCACCCTGAGTACTGAGCACTCAGCACCCTGAGTACTGAGCACCGAGCACCCCGAGCCCTGAGCACCCAGCACCCTGAGCACTGAGCACCCTGAGGACTGAGCAACCAGCACCCTGAGTACTGAGCACCCAGCACCCTGAGTACTGAGCACCCAGCATCCTGAGTACTGAGCATCGATCACCCTGAGCACTGAGCACCCAGCACCCCGAGCACTGAGCACCCTGAGTACTGAGCACCCAGCACCCTGAGTACTGAGCACTAAGCACCCAGAGCACTGAGCACCCAGCACCCCGAGCACGGAGCATCCAGGACCCCGAGCACTGAGTACTGAGCACCCAGCACCCTGAGTACTGAGCACCGAGCTCCGCGAGCACTGAGCACCCTGAGTACTGAGCACCCAGAACCCCGATCACTGAGCACCCAGCACCCTGAGCACTGAGCACCCAGCACCCTGAGCACTGAGCACCCAGCACCCTGAGTACTGAGCACCCAGCACGCTGAATACTGAGCACCCAGCACCCCGAGCACTGAGCACCCAGCACCCTGAGTACTGAGCACGGAGCACCCAGCACCCCGAGCACTGAGCACCCAGCACCCTGAGTACTGAGCACTGAGCACCCAGCACCCTGAGCACTGAGCACCCAGCACCCCGAGTACTGAGCACTGAGCACACTGAGTACTGAGCAACCAGCACCCCGTGTACTGAGCAATGAGCACCATGAGTACTGAGCACCCAGCACCCTGAGCACTGAGCACTGAGAACCCTGAGTACTGAGCACCGAGCACCCCGAGCACTGAACACCCAGCACCCTGAGTACTGAGCACCGAGCTCCCCGAGCACTGAGCACCCTGAGCACTGAGCACCCAGCACCCTGAGTACTGAGCACCGAGCACCCCGAGCACTGAGCACCCAGCACCCCGAGCACTGAGCACCCAGCACCCTGAGTACTGAGCACCCAGCACCCCGAGAATGAGCACCCTGAGCACTGAGTACCCAGCACCATGAGTATTGAGCACCCAGCACCCTGAGTACTGAGCACCCAGCACCCTGAGCACTGAGCACCCAGCAACCTGAGTACTGAGCACCCAGCACTCTGAGCACTGAGCACCCAGCACCCCGAGCACTGAGCACCCAGCACCCCGAGCACTGAGCACTGAGCACCCTGAGCACTGAGCACAAAGCACCCCGAGTACTGAGCACTGAGCACCCTGAGTACTGAGCACCCAGCACCCCGAGTACTGAGCACTGAGCACCCTGAGTACTGAGCACCCAGCACCTTGAGCACTCAGTACTGAGAACACTGAGTACAGAGCACCGAGCACCCCGAGCACTGAGCACCCAGCACCCCGAGCACTGAGCACCCAGCACCCTGAGTACTGAGCACTGAGCACCCAGCACCCCGAGCACTGAGCACCCAGCACCCTGTGTACTGAGCACTGAGTACCCAGTACCCCCGAGCACTGAGCACCCAGCACCCTGAGCACTGAGCACCCAGCACCCTGAGTACTGAGCACTGAGCACCCTGAGTACTGAGCACTGAGCACCCTGAGCACTGAGCACCCAGCACCCCGAGCACTGAGCACCCAGCACCCTGAGTACTGAGCACCCAGCACCCTGAGTACTGAGCACTCAGCATCCTGAGTACTGAGCACCGAGCACCCCGAGCACTGAGCACCCAGCACCCTGAGCACTGGGCACCCTGAGTACTGAGCACCCAGCACCCTGAGTACTGAGCACCCTAAGTACTGAGCACCCAGCACCTTGAGTACTGATCACTGAGCACCCAGCACCCTGAGCACTGAGCACCCAGCACCCTTAATACTAAGCACCCAGCACCCTTAGTACTGAGCACCCAGCACCCTGAGTACTGAGCACCCAGCATACTGAGCACCGAGCACCCCGAGCACTGAGCACCCAGCACCCTTAGTACTGAGCACCCAGTACCCCGAGCACTGAGCACCCAGCACCCTGAGTACTGAGCACCGAGCACCCTGAGTACTGAGCACCCAGCACCCTGAGTACTGAGCACCCAGCGTACTGAGCACCGAGCACCCAGCACCCTGAGTACTGAGCAGCCAGCACCCTGAGCACTGAGCACCCAGCACCCTGAGTACTGAGCACCCAGCACCCTGAGTACTGAGCACTGAGCACCCTGAGTACTGAGCACTGAGCACCATGAGCACTGAGCACCCAGCACCCCGAGCACTGAGCACCCAGCACCCTGAGTACTGAGCAACCAGCACCCTGAGTACTGAGCACTCAGCACCCTGAGTACTGAGCACCGAGCACCCCGAGCCCTGAGCACCCAGCACCCCGAGCACTGAGCACCCAGCACCCTGAGTACTGAGCACTGAGCACCCAGCACCCCGAGCACTGAGCACCCAGCACCCTGAGTACTGAGCACCCAGCATCCTGAGTACTGAGCATCGATCACCCTGAGCACTGAGCACCCAGCACCCCGAGCACTGAGCACCCTGAGTACTGAGCACCCAGCACCCTGAGTACTGAGCACCCAGCACCCTGAGCACTGAGCACCCTGAGGACTGAGCAACCAGCACCCTGAGTACTGAGCACCCAGCACCCTGAGTACTGAGCACCCAGCATCCTGAGTACTGAGCATCGATCACCCTGAGCACTGAGCACCCAGCACCCCGAGCACTGAGCACCCTGAGTACTGAGCACCCAGCACCCTGAGTACTGAGCACTAAGCACCCAGAGCACTGAGCACCCAGCACCCCGAGCACGGAGCATCCAGGACCCCGAGCACTGAGTACTGAGCACCCAGCACCCTGAGTAAAGAGCACCGAGCTCCGCGAGCACTGAGCACCCTGAGTACTGAGCACCCAGAACCCCGATCACTGAGCACCCAGCACCCTGAGCACTGAGCACCCAGCACCCTGAGCACTGAGCACCCAGCACCCTGAGTACTGAGCACCCAGCACGCTGAGTACTGAGCACCCAGCACCCCGAGCACTGAGCAAACAGCACCCTGAGTACTGAGCACTGAGCACCCAGCACCCCGAGCACTGAGCACCCAGCACCCTGTGTACTGAGAACCGAGCACCCCGAGCACTGAGCACCCAGCACCCTGAGCGCTCAGCACCCGGCACCCCGAGCACTGAGCACCCAGCACCCTGAGCACTGAGCACCCAGCACCCTGAGCACTGAGCACCCAGCACCCATAGCACTGAGCACCCAGCACACTGAGCACTGAGCACCCAGCACCCTGAGTACTGAGCACCCAGCACCCTGAGTACTGAGCACCCAGCACCCTGAGTACTGAGCACCCAGCATCCTGAGTACTGAGCATCGATCACCCTGAGCACTGAGCACCCAGCACCCCGAGCACTGAGCACCCTGAGTACTGAGCACCCAGCACCCTGAGTACTGAGCACTAAGCACCCACAGCACTGAGCACCCAGCACCCCGAGCACGGAGCATCCAGGACCCCGAGCACTGAGTACTGAGCACCCAGCACCCTGAGTACTGAGCACCGAGCTCCGCGAGCACTGAGCACCCTGAGTACTGAGCACCCAGAACCCCGATCACTGAGCACCCAGCACCCTGAGCACTGAGCACCCAGCACCCTGAGCACTGAGCACCCAGCACCCTGAGTACTGAGCACCCAGCACGCTGAGTACTGAGCACCCAGCACCCCGAGCACTGAGCGCCCAGCACCCTGAGTACTGAGCACTGAGCACCCCGCACCCCGAGCACTGAGCACCCAGCACCCTGTGTACTGAGAACCGAGCACCCCGAGCACTGAGCACCCAGCACCCTGAGCGCTCAGCACCCGGCACCCCGAGCACTGAGCACCCAGCACCCTGAGCACTGAGCACCCAGCACCCTGAGCACTGAGCACCCAGCACCCAGAGCACTGAGCACCCAGCACACTGAGCACTGAGCACACAGCACACTGAGTACTGAGCACCCAGCACCCTGAGTACTGAGCACCCAGCACCCCGAGGACTGAGCACCCAGCACCCTGTGCACTGAGCACTGAGCATCCAGCACCCCGAGCACTGAGCACCCTGAGCTCTTAGCACCCTGAGTACTGAGCACCCAGCACCCTGAGTACTGAGCACCCAGCACCCTGAGCACTGAGCACCCAGCACCCTGAGTACTGAGCACCAAGCACCCTGAGTACTGAGCACCGAGCACCCCGTGCACTGAGCACCCAGCACACTGAGCACTGAGCACCCAGCACCCCGAGCACTGCGCACCCAGCACCCTGAGCACTGAGCACCCAGCACCCGAGTACTGAGCACCGAGCACCCCGAGAACTGAGCACCCAGCACCCCGAGCACTGAGCACTGAGCACCCTGAGCACTGAGCACCCAGCACCCCGAGTACTGAGCACTGAGCACACTGAGTACTGAGCAACCAGCACCCCGTGTACTGAGCACTGAGCACCATGAGTACTGAGCACCCAGCACCCTGAGCACTGAGCACTGAGAACCCTGAGTACTGAGCACCGAGCACCCCGAGCACTGAACACCCAGCACCCTGAGTACTTAGCACCGAGCTCCCCGAGCACTGAGCACCCTGAGCACTGAGCACCCAGCACCCCGAGCACTGAGCACCCAGCACCCTGAGTACTGAGCACCCAGCACCCCGATAATGAGCACCCTGAGCACTGAGTACCCAGCACCATGAGTATTGAGCACCCAGCACCCTGAGTACTGAGCACCCAGCACCCTGAGCACTGAGCACCCAGCAACCTGAGTACTGAGCACCCAGCACTCTGAGCACTGAGCAACCAGCACCCCGAGCACTGAGCACCCAGCACCCCGAGCACTGAGCACTGAGCACCCTGAGCACTGAGCACCCAGCACCCCGAGTACTGAGCACTGAGCACCCTGAGTACTGAGCACCCAGCACCCCGAGTACTGAGCACTGAGCACCCTGAGTACTGAGCACCCAGCACCCTGAGCACTCAGGACTGAGAACCCTGAGTACAGAGCACGGAGCACCCCGAGCACTGAGCACCCAGCACCCCGAGCACTGAGCACCCAGCACCCTGAGTACTGAGCACTGAGCACCCAGCACCCCGAGCACTGAGCACCCAGCACCCTGTGTACTGAGCACTGAGTACCCAGTACCCCCGAGCACTGAGCACCCAGCACCCTGAGCACTGAGCACCCAGCACCCTGAGTACTGAGCACTGAGCACCCTGAGTACTGAGCACTGAGCACCCTGAGCACTGAGCACGCAGCACCCCGAGCACTGAGCACCCAGCACCCTGAGTACTGAGCACCCAGCACCCTGAGTACTGAGCACTCAGCATCCTGAGTACTGAGCACCGAGCACCCCGAGCACTGAGCACCCAGCACCCTGAGCACTGGGCACCCTGAGTACTGAGCACCCAGCACCCTGAGTACTGAGCACCCTAAGTACTGAGCACCCAGCACCCTGAGCACTGAGCACCCAGCACACTGAGTACTGAGCACCCAGCACCCTGAGCACTGAGCACCCAGCACCCTGAGTACTGAGCACCGAGCACCCCGAGCACTGAGCACCCAGCACCCTGAGTACTGAGCACCCAGCACCCGGAGTAGTGAGCACCCAGGACCCCGAGTACTGAGCACCCAGCACCGTGAGTACTGACCACCCAGCACCCTGAGTACTGAGCACCCAGCACCCCGAGCACTAAGCACCCAGCACCCCGAGCACCGAGCACCCAGCACCCTGAGCAGTGAGCACCCAGCACCCTGAGCACTGAGCACCCAGCACCCTGAGTACTGAGAACTGAGCACCCAGCACCCTGAGCACTGAGCACCCAGCACCCTGAGTACTAAGCACCCAGCACCCTGAGTACTGAGCACCCAGCACCCTGAGTACTGAGCACCCAGGGTACTGAGCACCGAGCACCCCGAGCACTCAGCACCCAGCACCCTGAGTACTGAGCACCCAGCACCCCGAGCACTGAGCACAAAGCACCCTGAGTACTGAGCACCGAGCACCCTGAGTACTGAGCACCCAGCACCCTGAGTACTGAGCAACCAGCGTTCTGAGCACCGAGCACCCAGCACCCTGAGTACTGAGCACCCAGCACCCTGAGCACTGAGCACCCAGCACCCTGAGTACTGAGCACCCAGCACCCTCAGTACTGAGCACTCAGCACCCTGAGTACTGAGCACTGAGCACCATGAGCACTGAGCACCCAGCACCCCGAGCACTGAGCACCCAGCACCCTGAGTACTGAGCACCCAGAACCCTGAGTACTGAGCACTCAGCACCCTGAGTACTGAGCACCGAGCAACCCGAGCACTGAGCACCCAGCACCCTGAGCACTGAGCACCCTGAGGACTGAGCACCCAGCACCCTGAGCACTGAGCACCCTGAGGACTGAGCAACCAGCACCCTGAGTACTGAGCACCCAGCACCCTGAGTACTGAGCACCCAGCATCCTGAGTACTGAGCACCGATCACCCTGAGCACTGAGCACCCAGCACCCCGAGCACTGAGCACCCTGAGTACTGAGCACCCAGCACCCTGAGTACTGAGCACTAAGCACCCAGAGCACTGAGCACCCAGCACCCCGAGCACGGAGCATCCAGGACCCCGAGCACTGAGTACTGAGCACCCAGCACCCTGAGTACTGAGCACCGAGCTCCCCGAGCACTGAGCACCCTGAGTACTGAGCACCCAGAACCCCGATCACTGAGCACCCAGCACCCTGAGCACTGAGCACCCAGCACCCTGAGCACTGAGCACCCAGCACCCTGAGTACTGAGCACCCAGCACGCTGAGTACTGAGCACCCAGCACCCCGAGCACTGAGCACCCAGCACCCTGAGTACTGAGCACTGAGCACCCAGCACCCCGAGCACTGAGCACCCAGCACCCTGTGTACTGAGCACCGAGCACCCCGAGCACTGAGCACCCAGCACCCCGAGCACTCAGCACCCAGCACCCCTAGCACTGAGCACCCAGCACCCTAGGCACTGAGCACCCAGCACCCTGAGCACTGAGCACCCAGCACCCAGAGCACTGAGCACCCAGCACCCTGAGCACTGAGCACCCAGCACCCTGAGTACTGAGCACCCAGCACCCTGAGTACTGAGCACCCAGCACCCCGAGGACTGAGCACCCAGCACCCTGTGCACTGAGCACTGAGCATCCAGCACCCCGAGCACTGAGCACCCTGAGCTCTTAGCACACTGAGTACTGAGCACCCAGCACCCTGAGTACTGAGCACCCAGCACCCCGAGAATGAGCACCCTGAGCACTGAGTACCCAGCACCATGAATACTGAGCAACCAGCACCCTGAGTACTGAGCACCCAGCACCCTGAGCACTGAGCACCCAGCAACCTGAGTACTGAGCACCCAGCACTCTGAGCACTGAGCACCCAGCACCCCGAGCACTGAGCACCCAGCACCCCGAGCACTGAGCACTGAGCACCCTGAGCACTGAGCACCCAGCACCCCGAGTACTGAGCACTGAGCACCCTGAGTACTGAGCAACCAGCACCCTGAGCACTGAGCACTGAGAACCCTGAGTACTGAGCACCGAGCACCCCGAGCACTGAGCACCCAGCACCCCGAGCACTGAGCACCCAGCACCCTGAGTACTGAGCACTGAGCACCCAGCACCCCGAGCACTGAGCACTCAGCACCCTGTGTACTGAGCACTGAGTACCCAGTACCCCCGAGCACTGAGCACCCAGCACCCTGAGCACTGAGCACCCAGCACCCTGAGTACTGAGCACTGAGCACCCTGAGTACTGAGCGCTGAGCACCCTGAGCACTGAGCACCCAGCACCCCGAGCACTGAGCACCCAGCTCCCTGAGTACTGAGCACCCAGCACCCTGAGTACTGAGCACTCAGCATCCTGAGTACTGAGCACCGAGCACACCGAGCACTGAGCACCCAGCACCCTGAGCACTGAGCACCCAGCACCATGAGTTCTGAGCACCCAGCACCCTGAGTACTGAGCACCCAGCACCCTGAGCACTGAGCACCCAGCAACCTGAGTACTGAGCACCCAGCACTCTGAGCACTGAGCACCCAGCACCCCGAGCACTGAGCACCCAGCACCCCGAGCACTGAGCACTGAGCACCCTGAGCACAGAGCACCCAGCACCCCGAGTACTGAGCACTGAGCACCCTGAGTACTGAGCACCCAGCACCCTGAGCACTGAGCACTGAGAACCCTGAGTACTGAGCACCGAGCACCCCGAGCACTGAGCACCCAGCACCCCGAGCACTGAGCACCCAGCACCCTGAGTACTGAGCACTGAGCACCCAGCACCCCGAGCACTGAGCACTCAGCACCCTGTGTACTGAGCACTGAGTACCCAGTACCCCCGAGCACTGAGCACCCAGCACCCTGAGCACTGAGCACGCAGCACCCTGAGTACTGAGCACCCAGCACCCTGAGTACTGAGCACCCAGCACCCTGAGTACTGAGCACTCAGCACCCTGAGTACTGAGCACCGAGCAACCCGAGCACTGAGCACCCAGCACCCTGAGCACTGAGCACCCTGAGGACTGAGCACCCAGCACCCTGAGCACTGAGCACCCTGAGGACTGAGCAACCAGCACCCTGAGTACTGAGCACTCAGCACCCTGAGTACTGAGCACCCAGCATCCTGAGTACTGAGCACCGATCACCCTGAGCACTGAGCACCCAGCACCCCGAGCACTGAGCACCCTGAGTACTGAGCACCCAGCACCCTGAGTACTGAGCACTAAGCACCCAGAGCACTGAGCACCCAGCACCCCGAGCACGGAGCATCCAGGACCCCGAGCACTGAGTACTGAGCACCCAGCACCCTGAGTACTGAGCACCGAGCTCCCCGAGCACTGAGCACCCTGAGTACTGAGCACCCAGAACCCCAATCACTGAGCACCCAGCACCCTGAGCACTGAGCACCCAGCACCCTGAGCACTGAGCACCCAGCACCCTGAGTACTGAGCACCCAGCACGCTGAGTACTGAGCACCCAGCACCCCGAGCACTGAGCACCCAGCACCCTGAGTACTGAGCACTGAGCACCCAGCACCCCGAGCACTGAGCACCCAGCACCCTGTGTACTGAGCACCTAGCACCCCGAGCACTGAGCACCCAGCACCCCGAGCACTCAGCACCCAGCACCCCTAGCACTGAGCACCCAGCACCCTAGGCACTGAGCACCCAGCACCCTGAGCACTGAGCACCCAGCACCCAGAGCACTGAGCACCCAGCACCCTGAGCACTGAGCACCCAGCACCCTGAGTACTGAGCACCCAGCACCCTGAGTACTGAGCACCCAGCACCCCGAGGACTGAGCACCCAGCACCCTGTGCACTGAGCACTGAGCATCCAGCACCCCGAGCACTGAGCACCCTGAGCTCTTAGCACACTGAGTACTGAGCACCCAGCACCCTGAGTACTGAGCACCCAGCACCCCGAGAATGAGCACCCTGTGCACTGAGTACCCAGCACCATGAATACTGAGCACACAGCACCCTGAGTACTGAGCACCCAGCACCCTGAGCACTGAGCACCCAGCAACCTGAGTACTGAGCACCCAGCACTCTGAGCACTGAGCACCCAGCAAACCGAGCACTGAGCACCCAGCACACCGAGCACTGAGCACTGAGCACCCTGAGCACTGAGCACCCAGCACCCCGAGTACTGAGCACTGAGCACCCTGAGTACTGAGCACCCAGCACCCCGAGTACTGAGCACTGAGCACCCAGCACCCCGAGCACTGAGCACTCAGCACCCTGTGTACTGAGCACTGAGTACCCAGTACCCCTGAGCACTGAGCACCCAGCACCCTGAGCACTGAGCACCCAGCACCCTGAGTACTGAGCACTGAGCACCCTGAGTACTGAGCGCTGAGCACCCTGAGCACTGATCACCCAGCACCCCGAGCACTGAGCACCCAGCACCCTGAGTACTGAGCACCCAGCACCCTGAGTACTGAGCACTCAGCATCCTGAGTACTGAGCACCGAGCACACCGAGCACTGAGCACCCAGCACCCTGAGCACTGAGCACCCAGCACCATGAGTTCTGAGCACCCAGCACCCTGAGTACTGAGCACCCAGCACACTGAGCACTGAGCACCCAGCAACCTGAGTACTGAGCACCCAGCACTCTGAGCACTGAGCACCCAGCACCCCGAGCACTGAGCACCCAGCACCCCGAGCACTGAGCACTGAGCACCCTGAGCACTGAGCACCCAGCACCCCGAGTACTGAGCACTGAGCACCCTGAGTACTGAGCACCCAGCACCCCGAGTACGGAGCACTGAGCACCCTGAGTACTGAGCACCCAGCACCCTGAGCACTGAGCACTGAGAACCCTGAGTACTGAGCACCGAGCACCCCGAGCACTGAGCACCCAGCACCCCGAGCACTGAGCACCCAGCACCCTGAGTACTGAGCACTGAGCACCCAGCACCCCGAGCACTGAGCACTCAGCACCCTGTGTACTGAGCACTGAGTACCCAGTACCCCCGAGCACTGAGCACCCAGCACCCTGAGCACTGAGCACCCAGCACCCGGAGTACTGAGCACTGAGCACCCTGAGTACTGAGCACTGAGCACCCTGAGCACTGAGCACCCAGCACCCCGAGCACTGAGCACCCAGCACCCTGAGTACTGAGCAGCCAGCACCCTGAGTACTGATCACTCAGCACCCTGAGTACTGAGCACTGAGCACCCCGAGCACTGAGCACCCAGCACCCTGACCACTGAACACCCTGAGGACTCAGCACCCAGCACCCTGAGTACTGAGCACCCAGCATCCTGAGTACTGAGCACCCAGCACCCTGAGCACTGAGCACCCAGCACCCCGAGCACTGAGCACCCTGAGTACTGAGCACCCAGCACCATGAGTACTGAGCACTAAGCACCCAGAGCACTGAGCACCCTGAGTACTGAGCACCCAGCACCCCGATCACTGAGCACCCAGCACCCTCAGCACTGAGCACCCAGCACCCTGAGCACTGAGCACCCAGCACCCTGAGTACTGAGCACCCAGCACGCTGAGTACTGAGCACCCAGCACCCCGAGCACTGAGCACCCAGCACCCTGAGTACTGAGCACTGAGCACCCAGCACCCCGAGCACTGAGCACCCAGCACCCTGTGTACTGAGCACCGAGCACCCCGAGCACTGAGCACCCAGCACCCTGAGCACTCAGCACCCAGCACCCCGAGCACTGAGTACCCAGCACCGTGAGCACTGAGCACCCAGCACCCTGAGCACTGAGCACCCAGCACCCAGAGCACTGAGCACCCAGCACCCTGAGCACTGAGCACCCAGCACCCTGAGTACTGAGCACCCAGCACCCTGAGTACTGAGCACCCAGCACCCCGAGGACTGAGCACCCAGCACCCTGTGCACTGAGCACTGAGCATCCAGCACCCCGAGCACTGAGCACCCTGAGCTCTTAGCACCCTGAGTACTGAGCACCCAGCACCCTGAGTACTGAGCACCCAGCACCCTGAGCACTGAGCACCCAGCACCCTGAGTACTGAGCACCCAGCACTCTGAGTACTGAGCACTGAGCACCCGGGCACTGAGCACCCAGCACCCTGAGCACTGAGCACCCAGCACCCCGAGCACTGAGCACCCAGCACCCTGAGCACTGAGCACCCAGCACCCCGAGTACTGAGCACCGAGCACCCTGAGAACTGAGCACCCAGCACCTTGAGCACTGAGCACTGAGCACCCTGAGCACTGAGCACCCAGCACCCCGAGTACTGAGCACTGAGCACCCTGAGTACTGAGCTCCCAGCACCCCGAGTACTGAGCACTGAGCACCATGAGTACTGAGCACCCAGCACCCTGAGCACTGAGCACTGAGAACACTGAGTACTGAGCAACGAGCACCCCGAGCACTGAACACCCAGCACCCTGAGTACTGAGCACCCAGCACCCTGAGTACTGAGCACTCAGCATCCTGAGTACTGAGCACCGAGCACACCGAGCACTGAGCACCCAGCACCCTGAGCACTGAGCACCCAGCACCATGAGTTCTGAGCACCCAGCACCCTGAGTACTGAGCACCCAGCACACTGAGCACTGAGCACCCAGCAACCTGAGTACTGAGCACCCAGCACTCTGAGCACTGAGCACCCAGCACCCCGAGCACTGAGCACCCAGCACCCCGAGCACTGAGCACTGAGCACCCTGAGCACTGAGCACCCAGCACCCCGAGTACTGAGCACTGAGCACCCTGAGTACTGAGCACCCAGCACCCCGAGTACGGAGCACTGAGCACCCTGAGTACTGAGCACCCAGCACCCTGAGCACTGAGCACTGAGAACCCTGAGTACTGAGCACCGAGCACCCCGAGCACTGAGCACCCAGCACCCCGAGCACTGAGCACCCAGCACCCTGAGTACTGAGCACTGAGCACCCAGCACCCTGAGTACTGAGCAGCCAGCACCCTGAGTACTGATCACTCAGCAGCCTGAGTACTGAGCACTGAGCACCCCGAGCACTGAGCACCCAGCACCCTGACCACTGAGCACCCTGAGGACTCAGCACCCAGCACCCCGAGTACTGAGCACCCAGCACCCTGAGTACTGAGCACCCAGCACTCTGAGTACTGAGCACTGAGCACCCGGGCACTGAGCACCCAGCACCCTGAGCACTGAGCACCCAGCACCCCGAGCACTGAGCACCCAGCACCCTGAGCACTGAGCACCCAGCACCCCGAGTACTGAGCACCGAGCACCCTGAGAACTGAGCACCCAGCACCCCGAGCACTGAGCACTGAGCACCCTGAGCACTGAGCACCCAGCACCCCGAGTACTGAGCACTGAGCACCCTGAGTACTGAGCTCCCAGCACCCCGAGTACTGAGCACTGAGCACCATGAGTACTGAGCACCCAGCACCCTGAGCACTGAGCACTGAGAACCCTGAGTACTGAGCACCGAGCACCCCGAGCACTGAACACCCAGCACCCTGAGTACTGAGCACCGAGCTCCCCGAACACTGAGCACCCTGAGTACTGAGCACCAAGCACCCTGAGTACTGAGCACCGAGCACCCAGAGCACTGAGCACCCAGCACCCCGAGCACTGAGCACCCAGCACCCTGAGTACTGAGCACCCAGCAACCCGAGAATGAGCACCCTGAGCACTGAGTACCCAGCACCATGAGTACTGAGCACCCAGCACCCTGAGTACTGAGCACCCAGCACCCTGAGCACTGAGCACCCAGCACCCTGAGTACTGAGCACCCAGCACGCTGAGTACTGAGCACCCAGCAACCTGAGTACTGAGCACCCAGCACCCTGAGCACTGAGCACCCAGCACCCTGAATACTGAGCACCGAGCACCCCGAGCACTGAGTACCAAGCACCCTGAGTACTGAGCCCCGAGCTCCCCGAGCACTGAGCACCCTGAGTACTGAGCACCCAGCACCCTGAGTACTGAGCACCGAGCACCCCGAGCACTGATCACCCAGCACCCCGAGCACTGAGCACCCAGCACCCTGAGTACTGAGCACCCAGCACCCCGAGAATGAGCACCCTGAGCACTGAGTACCCAGCACCATGAGTACTGAGCACCGAGCACCCTGATCACTGAGCACCCAGCACCCTGAGTACTGAGCACCCAGCACCCTGAGTACTGAGCACCCAGCACCCTGAGCACTGAGCACCCAGCAACCTGAGTACTGAGCACCCAGCACTCTGAGCACTGAGCACCCAGCACCCCGAGCACTGAGCACCCAGCACCCCGAGCACTGAGCACTGAGCACCCTGAGCACTGAGCACCCAGAACCCCGAGTACTGAGCACTGAGCACCCTGAGTACTGAGCACCCAGTACCCCGAGTACTGAGCACTGAGCACCCTGAGTACTGAGCACCCAGCACCCTGAGCACTGAGCACTGAGAACCCTGAGTACTGAGCACCGAGCACCCCGAGCTCTGAGCACCCAGCACCCCGAGCACTGAGCACCCAGCACCCTGAGTACTGAGCACTGAGCACCCAGCACCCCGAGCACTGAGCACCCAGCACCCTGAGTACTGAGCACCCAGCACGCCGAGCACTGAGCACCCAGCACCCCGAGCACTGAGCACCCAGCACCCTGAGTACTGAGCACCCAGCACCCTGAGCACTGAGCACCGAGCACCCCGAACACTGTGCACCCAGCACCCTGAGAACTGAGCACCCAGCACCCTGAGTACTGAGCACCCAGCATCGTGAGCACTGAGCACCCAGCACCCTGAGCACTGAGCACCCAGCACCCTGAGTACTGAGCACCCATCACCCTGAGTACTGAACACCCTTCACCCTGAGCACTCAGCACTGAGCACCCAGCACCCTGAGCACTGAGCACCCAGCACCCCGAGCACTGAGCACAAAGAACCCTGAGCACCCAGCACCCTGAGCACTGAGCACCCTGAGCACTGAGCACTGAGCACCCAGCACCCTGAGTACTGAGCATCCAACACTCTGAGCACTGAGCACAGAGCACGCTGAGTACTGAGCACTGAGCACCCAGCACCCTGAGTACTGAGCACCCAGCACCCTGAGCACGGAGCACCCAGCACCCTGTGTACTGAGCACCGAGCACCCCGAGCACTGAGCACCCAGCACCCTGAGTACTGAGCACCCAGCACCCCGAGAATGAGCACCCAGCACCCCGAGCACTGAGCACCCAGCACCCTGAGCACTGAGCACCCAGCACCCTGAGTACTGAGCACCCAGCACCCCGAGCACTGAGCACCCAGCACCCTGAGTACTGAGCACCCTGAGTACTGAGCACCCAGCACCCTGAGTACTGAGCACCCTGCACCCCGAGCACTGAGCACCCTGAGCACTGAGCACCCAGCATCCTGAGCACTGAGTACTGAGCACCCAGCACGCTGAGCACTGAGCACCAAGCACCCTGAACACTGAGCACCCAGCACCCTGAGTACTGAGCACCCAGCACCCCAAACACTGAGCACCGAGCACCCTGAGAACTGAGCACCGAGCACCCAGAGTACTGAGCAACCTGAGTACTGAGCACCCAGCACCCCGAGAATGAGCACCCAGCACCCTGAGCACTGAGCACCCAGCACCCTGAGCACTGAGCACGGAGAACCCCGAGGACTGAGCACCCAGCACCGTGAGCACTGAGCACCCAGCACCTTGAGTACTGAGCACCGAGCACCCCGAGCACTGAGCACCCAGCACCCTAAGTAATGAGCACCCAGCACCCTGAGCACTGAGCACCCAGCCCCCCGAGCACTGAGCACCCAGCACCCTGAGTACTGAGCACCCAGCACCCTGAGTACTGAGCACCCAGCACCCCGAGCACTGAGCACCCAGCACCCTGAGCACTGAGCACCCAGCACCCTGAGTACTGAGCACCCAGCACCCCGAGCACTGAGCACCAAGCACCCTGAGTAATGAGCACCCAGCACCCTGAGTACTGAGCACTGAGCACACTGAGCACTAAGCACCCAGCACCCTGAGCACTGAGCACCCAGCACCCTGAGTACTGAGCACTCAGTACCCTGAGTACTGAGCACCGAGCACCCCGAGCACTGAGCACCCAGCACCCTGAGCACTGAGCACGCTGAGGACTGAGCAACCAGCACCCTGAGCACTAAGCACCCAGCACCCTGAGCACTGAGCACCCAGCACCCTGAGTACTGAGCACTCAGTACCCTGAGTACTGAGCACCGAGCACCCCGAGCACTGAGCACCCAGCACCCTGTGCACTGAGCACGCTGAGGACTGAGCAACCAGCACCCTGAGTACTGAGCACCCAGCACCCTGAGTACTGAGCACCCAGCACCCCGAGCACTGAGCACCCAGCACCCTGAGCACTGAGCACCCAGCACCCTGAGTACTGAGCACCCAGCACCCCGAGCACTGAGCACCAAGCACCCTGAGTAATGAGCACCCAGCACCCTGAGTACTGAGCACTGAGCACGCTGAGGACTGAGCAACCAGCACCCTGAGTACTGAGCACCCAGCAACCCGAGCACTGAGCACCGAGCACCCCGAACACTGTGCACCCAGCACCCTGAGAAGTGAGCACCCAGCACCCTGAGTACTGAGCACCCAGCAACCCGAGCACTGAGCACCGAGCACCCCGAACACTGTGCACCCAGCACCCTGAGAAGTGAGCACCCAGCACCCTGAGTACTGAGCACCCAGCACCCTGAATACTGAACACCCAGCACCCTGAGCAATGAGCACTGAGCACCCAGCACCCTGAGCACTGAGCACTGAGCACCCAGCACCCTGAGCACTGAGCACCCAGCACCCCGAACACTGAGTACCCAGCACCCTGAGCACCCAGCACCCTGAGCACTGAGCATCCTGAGCACTGAGCACTGAGCACCCAGCACCCTGAGTACTGAGCATCAAACACTCTGAGCACTGAGCACAGAGCACGCTGAGTACTGAGCACTGAGCACCCAGCACCCTGAGTACTGAGCACCCAGCACCCTGAGTACTGAGCACCCAGCATCCTGAGTACTGAGCACCGATCACCCTGAGCAATGAGCACCCAGCACCCCGAGCACTGAGCACCCAGCACCCTGAGTCCTGAGCACCCAGCACCCCAAGAATGAGAACCCTGAGCACTGAGTACCCAGCACCATGAGTACTGAGCACCCAGCACCCTGAGTACTGAGCACCCAGCACCCTGAGCACTGAGCACCCAGCAACCTGAGTACTGAGCACCCAGCACTCTGAGCAATGAGCACCCAGCACCCCGAGCACTGAGCACCCAGCACCCCGAGCACTGAGCACTGAGCACCCTGAGCACTGAGCACCCAGCACCCCGAGTACTGAGCACTGAGCAGCCTGAGTACTGAGCACCCAGCACCCCGAGTACTGAGCACTGAGCACCCTGAGTACTGAGCACCCAGCACCCTGAGCACTGAGCACTGAGAACCCTGAGTACTGAGCACCGAGCACACCGAGCACTGAGCACCCAGCACCCCGAGCACTGAGCACCCAGCACCCTGAGTACTGAGCACTGAGCACCCAGCACCCCGAGCACTGAGCACTCAGCACCCTGTGTACTGAGCACTGAGTACCCAGTACCCCCGAGCACTGAGCACCCAGCACCCTGAGCACTGAGCACCCAGCACCCTGAGTACTGAGCACTGAGCACCCTGA